>NC_083327.1:54862877-55166503 GCF_963455315.2 Globicephala melas | reverse complement strand
TTAAAATTAACTGTTTCTTACTCGATAAATCTCTCTGAGGTTCAGCAAAACAGTGATTTTTCTAGTGTTATATCAGCTGACTTTCCTAAAGCTTCCTTTAAGTTATCCACCATTTGTTTTCTTGGGCTGCCAGGGATGGAGCAGGTACAGAGTACTAGGAAATCCTGTCATTCTTTTTCACAGTGTGACCCAAGGACCCCACACATCAGAATTTCTTTGGGTGCTTATTTTAACTGGGAGACTCCGGGGCCCAAACATCAGAATGTGGTATCTGGAAACTGTGCTTATTAATGAGCAACCATTGTGTTGTGTGATTGCCCTCCAGTTGGAATCCTGTGCCATATTTGAGTGCCAATACCGTGGGGAGTATGTATCTTAATGAGGCAAGGCTAGATAGGATATTGCCTGTATCACATATCCTTCCTAACTAGCTTATGTGGTGGAAACCATGGGCAAAAATATCACACAGGTAAAGGCTTTTATCCATATGTGTATCAGTCTTCCCACTTTTCTCCTTCTGCCTTCAAATCTGAGCGGTCTATTATATTTTCAGGAACTATTCTTCCCATCTGAAATCTATTGCTGCTTTCCAGCTGCTGCCTGCAGATATTTAAAAATTGAAACGAGCATCTTGTTTCCTATTATCTTTCTGCCTACCCATGTGCTGAGATAATGCACTGGATATTTTTGTTATTCAGTTGAACAAGAGTTCTATTTGCATGATTTATCAAGATAATTATTTGCTTTGAAACAGCAGATTGAGAAAGACATCTCACTTCCAGGTAATCTGCTACTGAGGAAAGCCCAGTATCGTTGAGTTATTCCACTGTCCAGTGAGAATTTTTGGTAGACGAAACCTCCCAGTCTTTGAGAAATGTCCTAGAGCTGTGCTCGAGGTTTCTTCTTTCATCTTTTTCTCATTCTTCTGCTGTGGCTGAAACTTAGGGATGTGCAACCCTTTCTACTAACATTTCTCTGTGGTTGGAGTAGTGTTTTCATTCAACTACACACAGCTGGGTTGTTCTGAATAGGTAGCAGGTATTGAACTCTTCAGTTGACACAGAAGCCATGAGCTGTGGTGCAGGAGGAGGAAGGGCCAACTTGCACAGAAATGTATGAGAGAGAACCGCCCGCCCCTTCCACTGATGGTGTCTGAATGGGATTGTAGGCTCTGGCCTGAATATGCCCTCTCCTTCAGGGCTAAGGACCATTATAGTAAATAGTGATTATCGTGGACCAAGTGGAATTCGGCCTCTGCTTTATTACAACTGCTTAGATTATTGCTGGCTGCTCTTACCACTCTTTACTTCTGAATAAGTAAACCTGTTTTGATGTATTTGAGTATTAAAGGTGATAAAAATACACTGAATTTAACTTTGAGAAAAGTTTACAAGTCTGAAATAATATTGTAATTGATGCAGGCTCTTTGAATGGGCCTATTCTCTATAATCATTCATGTACTTCACAGAAATTTCATGAGTGTAGACATGGCAAAGAGAGGTGATTGAATGGCTATATAACATCACTACTAGTTATTGTTAAAACATATCAGTACTTCATATATTCCTAAAAGTGATGCTGCATCTTAAATTTCTAGAAAAGAATGCACTGGTAAAAGAGATGTTTATAGTCAAGTTAGGAGAACAGACATAAACAATAGTTCCAGTATAGGAAGACATATTACCAATACAATATGATCAACAATAAGTTAATTATAGTAAAGTGCTTGAAATGGAAATATTGTATCATTTTTCTTTCATTTTGAAAAATAAAGACAGTTGCTGTTGAATATTTATAATTAATTATAATTTCGAATGATAATTATGAATATTTATAGTTATTTAAGCATGCATTTTTATAACTATTTGGGTGGTGTTGATCTCTTTTTCTGGTTACAGAGAGCTAGTTAATTCTATAAATATAAATAGGCTGAGGCTGGGAACAGTGTGTACTGTGACAGTGGCCAGAAATGCTGAATTCTTAACACACATGGTGGGACTAGGCATCTGGGTGCTGGAGCTCCCCACGGAGGCAGTGAAAAATAGACCCCTCTCCATACTTCTTTCCTACTCCTGCCTTTCTTGCCCTCTAAGGGAAGTGACTACTTCTTAGATCATGTTATACAACTTGTAAAAGGCAGTTAGTAATCAGAGGTCCTTGATCTCTATCTTTGCCTTTTTCCTGCTGCTTAATATTGTGATATAAAATGAGACTATTAAAATATGAACTCTGATCCATAGCTGGTTAAATAGTTTCTAAGTTACAACTACAGAATGAAAACACTTAAAGCTCAGATTTAATAGCATGATAGATGCTACCTTGCATTGTTTCTTCTGTAATTGCAAATATAGCAAAAGAAAATATGGAAGTGAAAAATGTCTCAGTGTTTTGGTTTATGAGGAATGGATCTTTGTACCCTGTCTCATCTCCCAACACTTCCGGGCTCCACCTCATTCTTAAATTGTGTCTAGAAACTTTAAACATTCTTAATTTCCAAGTCCCAGCTTCACCATGAAGTACTACCCTTATGTAAAGTCCTGAAATTCACATTTCTTCTACTCTTTCTTTGAAATTTAACATTTCCTGCCTTGTAGAATTAGAAAAGCTATGTACCATGTTAAAAAATGCATGGGACTAAAGTGGAGTCAGAAATCATGGCTTATAGTTTCAACTCTGATCCTGCTTTATCTTCATGATGTAGAGCAAATTGAAATATTTCCAGACTTACATTGTCCATACTAGTTTGGAAAGTGATCTGAAGTAGAAATATAGATTTGTGCATCATCAGCACAGATTGATGGCTGAAGTCATGATCATGTGGTAGATTGTCCATGAAACATTGCAATTTCTGTTGTGAAGAAAGAAACTCAGATGAAAATCTTTAACTGAGGCATCGGCAGAGAATGAGGAGGCCATAAGAAAGTTGAGGAGGATCATCAGAGAGGTAGCAGGAAAAATAGCAATAGTTGTGTCAGAAGATGCAAGAATTTAAAGAATGCAGAAGAATGGTAAATTCCTCTTGTTTCTATGGAAAGATATACTAAGGTGAGAAACTCCCAATAGATTCATTAATTAAGGACTCATTGGTGACCTTGGTGGGAATAGTTTTACCCAAAGAAGCAGACAAAAGCAAGGTTGCAGTGAAGTGAGCTCACTGTGCAAGTGAGGAACCCCATTGATTATGCCTTCAGTAAGCTTGGGTGGAGATGGGGAAAACACAGGAGATAGAGAGGAATGTGGACCGAAGTGAGGGGCTGCTGTTGCTGTGACGATGGAGGAGGTTGTACGCAGGGGCTAATCAGTCAAGAGGGATGGACTAAAGAGACAGGAGAGAATGGGTATAACTGTTGGAGGAGGACTGGGAAGAGGGTGAGGCCCTGCACCTAGAGAGAAGGCTTAGCCTTGAACAGGATGAGTAACACCTGTGGCCTAGACGTTTCTCCATTTGGCTCAGTTAAACACATTGTGTGGACTGATTTTCCTTTATTTACTTTGCCCAAAACTATTTGCCTTTCAGTTGGCTCACCGATGTTTAACAACGGATGCTTTGAGAATGACTAGGGGAAAACCGCATTCAGCAGCAATCTCAAATTATGAAATTCCAGCAGAAAAAACTGTTTTTGTGTAGAAAAATTGGGAACTTCAGTGAAAATATTTTTTAAAAATTTACTTAAATTCTTTTCTTTTCAGTTGCTAGAATTTTACAATATGATACGTACACATACACACTCAGACTCGTACATTATTATTGGTAGAGAACGGCTGCTCTACACACTCTAGGCCCTCTACAAATATGTGTGGACTGTGCCTTGTTAAATATATTAAAAAACCTTTCTTGGGTAAGAATGGAAAGGGAAAGTACAAGACCGGCAGAATCAAATTTTAAGTATTTCAATTCTTCTATTTTAAATTTCAAATAATTTGGACATCCTGGATAGAAATGTACTTTTCTATTATCTTTGGTAAAATGGTTTGCCCAGCTGCTTCAGCCTATACTGTTATACTTTTGGACACAGCATAATTTACTGAATTCAGTTGTTCTGAGTGTAGGTGTAGGAAAACTCTTTCATCTTCACAACATAACATTCAGAGGGTAAACACTGCTGAAGAGAGGATGTTTAAACAGTGTACAATTATGAAGTCAATATACCTTTAAGAATTTCAGAGTTCACTCTTACCATAAGGAAAACATAGCCTTTTGTTTCTGTAAACATAATATTAACCCTCCAGCAAAGTGTTAAATTCATTAAAACATCTACTATGCTTAATTTCTGTTAAATATTTGCCAGTGAAATAAAAATACTTATTTTAAAACATGCTGCAATTTGGACTTGAATGGGTAAGAGCTGACCATGAGAGACTGAAAGCATGTGATTAAAGAGCAGTCCAGATGAAAATGGTCTGGGCTTGAATCTGAGCTCCATCATATATCAGCTGTGTAATTTTTAGTTAGTTTAAACTGTCTAAGATTTATATTTCATGTGAAACAGGAACAATAATAGTACCTTCTCTCTGTCATACGAATTGAATGAGTTAAAATTTATAAAATGCTTAGCACATTGCCCTACTCTTTCTAATGATGTTAGCCATTCTTACTGCTGTTTATATTGATTCCTGTGTTGGGTAGTAAAAGATAATTGAATAAAAACCATAACACATTCAGAATATATTATGTAAAGAAATGCACTTTATAAGAATGAGTATCCTAGGAATTTAATTTTGTTTGGGAGAAAATCATTTCCATATATAGAAAACACAAATATGTTAAAATGTAAATAAACAGTGATTATCTCTGGGTGGTATGGTTATGAGTGCTTTTAATTTTAACTTTTTTGCATTTTTCATATTTTCTATGAGCATGCATTACTTTTGTAAAATGTATGTAGCAAATGTTATGAAATAATACAGATCATTCTAAATATGAAATATTTGGAGATTAAATGCAAAGTTTAACAAGAATACAAGATGAGTCTTTTTATATTTGGGATGCAATTCCCTTCTAAAAAATTGAAGCACTTTCTGGATTTAATCAATGAGCATGGTAATTAAGTGGAGGTTTTTAGCAGATTTTACATCCTGGGATAAGATTCTTTTGCTACCCTGCAGCACACTTTTGAGATAGCTCATCCTAATGTCAGTGGGTGTCTGTTCAAGATGTGAAAACCAGCATTTTAGCATGGAAATTGCTGGGTAAAGAAGAGTAAAATTAAAATAAGATAAAAACAAAACCAAACCAAAACCCCACTAAACCATGTCTAAGTTATTTCTAGAGGTTTTTTTATTTCTTACATTATTAACAGTAGATAGTCATGAGATGATTTTAAACTCCAGAATTTGGGCAGTGTTCTTTCACTAGAGTTCCGTATTAACATGGTTATTATTATCAGTATGACTGTGTTTGTGGTTTCTTTTCAGGCTTATGTTTTCATGTTATGAGAGTTCACATTTACTGGGAACATTTATCACAATCTCTCTCAATAATTACATAAGGAGGAAATAAAGGATAGGATGAAGAATTTTTTGGCGATAATGCCTGGGAAAGTAGGGGATCACATACTAGTTGGTATATGGGACAAGTTCAAGCAGGTTTTGCTTGTACTGCTTTTTACCAATCCACCAGCAACATGGTCAAATTTCAGTTACTCTGGTTTATTAACTGTGAGTAGTTGCATAAAACACAAACCTTACTACTAGGTGTTCAGCCCACAAATCATTATATAAATAACACATGCATCATGATCAATGACATATCATGTCCCTTCTTTCAAAATCTGTTGGTAAGCGGTCGCTGCTCATCTGTCTTCAGTTCAAGCAGACAGCAAGCATGTAGTTGTATTGCCTCCTTGTCTCCCTGTGGTCAACCTACGTGACATTTTATAGAAATGGGTAATTTAAAGAGTAAATTGTCTGACAAAGATCAAAGTGCAGCGAAGAAACAAAAAATGATAATGCTGGAAGTAAAATTTGAATTGAACTTAAATGGAGTTAGTAGAAGAAATTGCTGACCATAGAAATGTTGATCTTCAAGCTCTTGAGACTAGACATATGGACAGAGAAACTTACTGAAGGAGAATATGTTGTCATAAATGAGGAAGGGGGTTGTGACAATAAAGGAAAAGATGTCCCAGACGTGACACTGGCAAAATACTCAGATTAAAGGAATTCTCATAGTTATTTCACGACATTACGAGTGCAAAGGGTAAAATGTTGGAAGCTAATCCAGATTTAGATAGGAATATGACAAATGATGGAGGCATAAAATACCCACTAGCTCCATATATAAGACTTATGAAGAAGGCAAGCCCTGCTCAAACTACTTTTGATAACTGTGTAATTCAGTTTTTATTTTTGAGATAATTGTAGATTCATATACAATTTCAAGAAATAATAGAGCTCTTCTGAACCTTTCATCCATTTCACCCCCATGATACTCTCTTACATTTTGCATAACTGTAGTACGGTAGCACAACCTGGAAAATAATATTGATACATCCTGACCTTATTCAGATATTGCTGGTTTTACATGAACTTCTGTGTGTGCACGTGCACACGTGTATGTGCATATGCATGTGTGTGTGTGTATGCAGTTCTGTGCAGTTTTATCACTTGTGTATATTCATATAACCAACCACCAACATAGTCAAGATATTGAACAGTTTTGTCACCACAAGTACCCCTTGGGCCGCCCTTTTATAGCCACATCCACCTCTTCCTGCCCCTTCATCAATATCCATTGGGAACCACTAAACATTTCTCCTTCTCAGTAATTTTGTCATTTCTAGAATGTTATATAAAGGGAGTGTGTGTGTGTGTGTGTGTGTGTGTGTGTGTACGTACAGTATGTATTTTTTTTAAGTCTGTGTAATTCCCTTGAGATCCATGCACGTTATTGAGTGTATCTATAGTTTGTTTCTTTTTATTGCTGAGTAGTATTCCGTAGTGTGTATGTACCAGTGTTTTTTTAACAATTCTATCTTTGCAGGACATTTTTGTTGTTTGTTATTTGGCTATTATGAATAAAGTTGTTACACTTTTCTACATGTTTTTGTGTAACTGTAAATTTCTATTTTTTGATAAATGCTCAGAGTGCAGTTGCTGTATAGTATGGTAGATGAATGTTTAGTTTTATAAAAAATTGTCCATCTGTTTTACAAAGTGTCTGAGCCATTTTATATTCTCACTGGCATTGTGTGAGTGATCCTTTTTCTCAGCATTTTCTCCAGCACTGGGTGTTAGCACTGGTTTTTATTTTAGCCATTTTGATTGTTTTTTAGTGATCTCATTGTGGTTTTAATTTGCATTTTTCTAATGGTTAGTAATACTGAATGTCTTTTCATGTGATTATTTGCCATGTCTAAAATGTCTTCAGTGAGGTGTCTCTTTGTTGAGTTTTTAATGTCCTTTATATTAATGTTTTCTCAACATTTTTAATGTTTTAGTGTACCAAATAATTATTAGTTTCACTTTTTTTCATTTCCCTTTAAGTTTATGATTGAAAATAAGAATTTTTTATAGTTTTGACAAAAAGTTTTAAAGAATGTTTGAATAGTCATAAATTTCCTTACTGATTATAAAGGTTTATTTGCACAGGTTTAGCTTGCATGCTCATTTTTACAGCCCCACACTGCTGAGCAAAGTTGAGGACTGTCTGTAACATTATAAATGTGATATGTGGTTTGTTAGGGGGGGTATACAGGATGCTGTGGAAGCTCACAGCCTTTGAGAATGTGATGTCTTATTTGGGATCTGTACCTGGATAAGAGCTAGCCCGGCAGAGATAAGTGGAAAGGCCACCTTCCAGGCAGAGAGAACTGCATATACAAAGACTTGGAGGTATGAGAGAGCATAGCACTTTAGAGGATATAGAAGAAGTCCAGTATGGCTGAAGCATGGTGCAAGAAGGGCTATGGAGAACCTGCAAAGATACGAGATAGGGTCAGAAAGATATTGTAATCTGTGTTACAACACATGGTTTTTATACGGGGTCATGGGAGAGACCCAGTTAAATCTGAAATTCACAGAGATCCCTTTGACCACAGTATGGAAAATGAACTGTAGGACAACACAACTAAAATATTTAATACTTTATAGAAGTGTTTTACATTCAGAGATGTTCTAGTGTTTGTGCTTGTTTTGGTGTTTGTGGGTAGTGGATGATTTTTATTTGCAGAATGGTTCCAACTGATTATATACTAACCCAAATGCCTAATATCAAAATGTAAAACTGGTTAAAGTTGAGCTATTCTGCTTAAAGTTGAGGCAGATAGTCCAGACTCCAAAGCACCACCTGATTCTCCTTTCCTGCTTCTGATCAGATCTTGACTTCATCTCTTCAAACCTTGAATACAGTGTCCCTTGTAGGCTGGAGTGCCTGGCAGAGAGGCCCCTTACCATTTCAACCATGACATTTTAGCTTTTACTTATTTTGTGTAAATTTCATTGCATGATTTCATTTTTATAAAAAATCTTCCTAAGAAAATATTCGAAAATCCTTACCCTAAGCATTTTGGAAATTCACCTTGGTAAATTCTAATTTAGAAAAGGGAAGTTTTAAACACTGGGATACATTTTTAGTAGGACCCAGGTGAGAAAATGAACTATCAGGAACTTTCATTTAATCAGTTTGACTTGTGAAAATTATGTCCTCAGAGATATCTTTTATTTTTGAAGTTTAAGTTGCCATGTCCTTTACAGTTATCTATCAGATCTTCTGTCAGATCTTGAAGGAATTATAGTGATGATTTTTCTCTATCCTACCTGTATGAACATGTTGTATTTAGACTTGCACTTCATTTTCTTTGGTATAAAACCACCAGTCCCTTTATACAAAGTAGGACTACTGTTGTTTTTGGATTTACAGATGTTTTTGTTCTACATTTATATCAAGTCACCACTCATTTTGACACAATGGTGCTACCCTTTATTGCCTTGAGGTTCTCAGATTCCTTACTCTTGATCAAATTCCTCACTCTTCAGGCCCTTGGACTTCAATTAGTAGGATGTGGTAGAAGTTACAGCTTCAAGATTGAATGAGTCATTTTTTAACCATTTTTAGAATCCTGGCTGATTTTAGGATTTGTCTCACTGGTGTAATTCAATACCTAGCAGTACTTACGTAAAGTTCCCTAGAATTGAAAAAGTAGACAGAGCTGAAACCTTTTTTTTTTTTTTTTTAAACTTCTAGATTAGAGAGTAGGGGCAAAAAGAGTACTACATTACATTGGAGATAAAAGACTAGCTTTCTGGTTCCTAAGGAGTTAACACGGTTTGCAGATTCAAAGATCTGCTAGGCCAATAGGTAGTAAGAGCTTAGTGATAATTTTTCCATTTAAAATTTAAATATTAAAGTATATTCCAATCCACAGTGTTTTTTTCTGTTTGTTTGCTTGTTTTTTGTCATGCTGAATTATAGGCCCAGTGTTTCCATTACTTTCAGTTATTCTAGAAAAGCTAGAAATCTCGATTTTTATCTTAGTTTCTTTTTTAAAAAAACATTGGCTTAAGTGTTTACAAAACACTCTGTAAGCCACGAAAAACATTTCTGTGGACAGATTGCACCCTTCATCTATCAGTTTGAAAACCTTAATCCAGAACACACATTACTGGATTTTATCAATGTTCGTTTAATCGATGAATACCTCTCTGGTTGCTCATCCTTACCCTCTGCCCCCTTTTTCTTTAAGGGCATTTTGATACTGTTGATAAGTTTTCTTGTCCTTAAATTTTATCAAAGTTAGTTTCCTGTCCACCCTCCACCTTTGCACTCCCAAAACATGTAATATCTGCTGGGCTGTTTTTTTACAACAGACTGAAGCCTTTGAAGTTTAAGAACTTTTTTTATATCTGACCCTGATTGGTACCTTCAGTACTTTCTTCCTTGACTGTGAGGTAGTCTATGAGTATCCCATAAAAATTTAGTGTCTTTGGTCATCTAGCTATTCATTCTGGCCTCTTATTTCTGGCTCCTCTCCTGCTGCCTGGAGTTTTTAGGTCTTACTTTCTGTCATCCCCATCAAGTGTGTGCATGCATAGGTCCACCTACGTGGACTTGGTACATGGTTTTCTCTCAGTACTGGCCACAGTGAAAATGCTGCTTCATGTTCTGAAACTGGTGGGTAGATTGCCCACCTGTCCCTGATTTTTCTGGGACAGTCCTGGTTTATACTAGTTACCTGCGCATATTATATATAGTGTCCGTTTCACTCTGTTTTTGTTTGGAGAAAGTCTTAAATGGTCACCCTGGGCCTTTTCTTTTACAGTCGTTACTGAGTTTCCACTGTTGGAAACCTAGCCCAAACTCCAATACTCAAGTAAATTTCAAATGCATAAAATTTCCTTATTGCTCAGGTAAAACAAAACAGAATATAACACCTAAGTCTTTTCAGCAGCACTTCTTTTCATCAAAATTCTGCAAGTATTTTACAAATAAAGCCCATGATGTCCACTGATTTCTGTTGAGTACTGTGAACATAGTTGTGTTACCTTTCCCTCTTAGCAGAATCAACTTCTGAAGATACGCTTATTTGTTGTTTACTAAGTCAGTAAAACAGCAGAAGCTCTTGACCTAAATTGTCTCAGTGGGCCTTTCACCACACGTTTCATTTATTCATTTATTTATATTTGATACAATAAAAAGAAGATAAAAAGGCCGAGATCATGAAAGCGTAAAGCTAGAATGAATTTCTATTTTTTCCTGTTGATAAAGTCTCTAATTCATTCATTCATTTATATATATTCATTTATATATATATTCATTCATTCAATTATAAACCACTATCTCAGGGATTTAATTCTTGAAAAAAATCCTCTAGGGAATACTTACGAGCAAATTTATTTCTGATTTTGTTTCCTGCTTACATTTCACTAAATGAAAGAGCCTAAGAGGTGTGAGGAATAGTAACATCACATGTTTTTAGGTTTGCTGTAGTAATTCCCATCGCCCTTGGTTGACTGCATTATTTTTTTTCCTTTTTGTGGATTTCGTTCTTGAGTTCTTTGGGACTCTCATAAGAATTTTCTATTATGCCTTATTCATGTGTCTTTTCATGATTTCTCATTTACCTTCATTTCTTTCTTTACCTGTAATTGCCTTCATGTGTAGTATAAGGGAAGGTTGGTACGGTATGGAAATCTCTGTTTGCAAAAGCCCATAGCAATTACTATCGTTCTTAGATAGTTGGGTTTTCATTTACTTTCTTATTTAATAAGGACACAGTCATTCCTGTGCTGTGGTGCCGCATATTTTTATTCATTGGTAGCCAAATTAGTGATTATTTTTCTTATCAGTGCTCAACAGGATGTTTGATTTGCTCCACCTCCAATTTAGAAATTAAATTATAGACCTTCCAAGTTTTCATACATGGCTTATTAAGGGCATAGCTAAAAATACTTAATAACTAACTGAAAAGTAATTCTCTTCAATTTGACTGCTAGGATTATGTTTCTGGTAAAACTTCTCACATAATGCAAGTAGGAAAAAATAAAAATTGATTGTATATTTTGTTAAAATAAATTGAAGTATTTCAATTTAAAAATGGATATTTGGATTGTAATTGTCATAGAAAGTTTTTATAAATTGTTATGGCTTTAATACTATGAATAAAATACAATAAGCATAGGTCTTAATTGCAATCATATTTTAAAGATTTGGGGAAGGGTTTTGTTATGTTAGTATAACTAAGAGATGTTTCAATATATTGAACAACTTTTTTTTTTTGTGGTACACGGGCCTCTCACTGTTGTGGCCTCTCCCGTTGTGGAGCACGGGCTCCGGACGCACAGGCTCAGCGGCCATGGCTCACGGGCCCAGCCGTTCCGCGGCATGTGGGATCTTCCCAGACCGGGGCATGAACCCGTATCCCCTGCATCGGCAGGCGGACTCTCAACCACTGCGCCACCAGGGAAGCCCCTGAACAACTATTTTATTTGCAAGTGTAGGGTACTTTTTTTATTGGCCTAGAGATGGTAGGTTTGGAATTCAAAAGTTTAACTAGAAGTCTTCATCAACATTTGACTAAAATAACTCATTTTTGGCACAGTTTTACTGCTTGGAACTGTCATTAATCCGATATGTCAGTTAATATTACATTCTTTTCATATAATGAGTTAATTGGGAGTTTTATTTGCAAATTATGTAAATAAATGCATATTTGGAAATCATATAGCTTAATTTGATGTTTTCATACTAATAATGCTGTGGTGACTTTTGAATATTATTCTTCATCACAGCTTTTTACCAAAGCATCTGTGTTTGTGTGAAATCTACAATAGATGACCTACAATAGATGACCTAAATGTCTTAATATTTTTTGTCCTGATGTTTGGGTTATTGACATAATCAAATTTCTATGGCTACTGTATTTCTGACAAAGCAAGATTTCAAGAATTTAGAATCAACATTTTGAGCAAAAATGAAAACAGCTAATTCATGTTGCTAAGTCATGAAATATTATGTTTTGTTGCTGGGTTGCACTTTTAAATTTCAATTACAAGGTAGAAATTGAACTGTTATTAATATATAAATGTAGGAAACTTTTAGATTTCTTAAACAGTTTATTTCCAGATAATAGAATTCACTAGCTGAATTTGTCACGGTTAAATATTAGTGTACATATATTTAACTGTATTTTGTGTGAGAATAAGAGCAGTAATTAAGCTTAAAAAAATATATGAAGTATGAGATTACTGTACCTTTGCATGCACCTTCTGCCCCCTCCGTCTCTCATACATACTCATATATAGACTTACAGATTAAATGAAAAAATTAAAGGTCTCTGATATAGGGTGGACTTTTCTGCTTCTTAGAAACATAAGCAAATGAATGAAAAATAATCTCAATATATTACATTGACCTTTCTTCACTATAGATTTAATTCCTGTTCTACAAGTTTAGATATACCTCAGCATGGTAGATATTGGCTCTGCAATGAGTTTAGTCCATCTTTCAGTTGCCTGAATTAGCAACATTTTTATGGTACCATTTTGACAAGGGAGAAGGTATAGTCTATTGATGCTATTCTCATTGTCTCAAGGAGACAAAGTCAGACCTCCCCCTGAGTCACTAGACAAAGCCACTGTGATTTAAATGATACCTCTTCTCACCTCTCCTTCCCATTACTCCCACTGTCCCACCACGCTTGCTGGTGAATGACTAAGATTTCTTTCACCCTCACAGATCAAAGATTAAAAAGTAATTTATATTATTGTTCCTAGTGAGATTGTAATAGTAACATTGTAATAGTCATTTGTTAGGAAGCCTCATTTACTGTTTCATGTGCTTGAGAGTCAAAGTATTATCACTTAAGTTCAGAGTTTTGATGCATATAAATTAATATTTTTTAATTCCTTTCCTATTGTTATTAGGATAACAAGCATGGGATTCTCATTTGTCATAGATTTACTATGCTCCAAGCCTCATATTGAGTGCTTTGCTGATACTCTCCCATATATTCTTCATGCCAATCCTATGAGGCAGGCTATGTTATCCCTGTTTGATCGGTAAAAGACCTGTGTTTTAGAAAAGAGAAATAATGTGCTCAAGATCACATATTAACATGTATTCAAGTTAGTTGGTTGACCCCATATGAATTGTTGGGAATAATTTTAAGCTTTATAAGTGTTTTATTTTTCCCTAAGGTCTGTTTATTGAGAACTAGAATCTGCACTGGATTAATCTGTCAGGCAGCTGAAAAGAAAAACAATTCTATTTCATATAATTTATGAAATATTTTAGATTGGGACTTCACAGCAGACTATCTATGAATAAGATCATTATACTCAGGAAATTAATTGAAGTTTTATTATACTATAGAATGTATCAGAAAATTGGCTAAAACCTCCAACTTTTTTAATGACAGGATTACTCACTGTCAGGCCAAAATAAAAGACTGCTTCTCAGTGTTCACCTTTCTGTTTTCCTTTGCTTCCTTGACTATTTAAAATATTTGTCATTTAGGTATGTCTCTCAAATTCAGTGTTTTCAGATTTTTCATGTATAAAACATATGGCAAAATGAAATGATCTCTAAGGTCCCTAAAACCTCAGAATTTTGTGAGATTGTGGCCACTCAGAGCCTAACAGGGAAACATCAGCAATATAATACCCTTCTGTCTCCCTTTTCTTTCCTGCTTCTGACTGTTATTCATTGGAATATTTTTGAGACAGCAGGTGTATACTAAGGTGAAAGTACATTCTTTTCTGCTTTTCACTAAAAAGATGAAAGTAGATAAATAGGACATTTATTGCCTGAGATATATGTCCTTTTAAAATATAACTTAAAAAAAATAGATACAGTAAGTATTAAAAAAAAACACCAACCACTTTCCTTTGTAGTTAAAATTGAGTGCTTCTATTTTGAGGATTAGATACATATAATTCTAATGGAAATAAAGCTTATACATTTAGATTCATTATCTCAGAGCATTTGGTATAACACGCAAGGCTGTATTAAACACCTTCATGGTAACAAGATATATCAGTGAGAAGGGATACAAATGCAGGTAGTGTATTCTTCCTTTGCATGGTGATTAGCACATATATTCTCTCTCCAATCTGACTTATGTACTGAAGAGAAATCCTAGATAGTGTTGGAGGAGAAATAAATTGGAAAACATTCTTTCTTCTCCTGAAGCTGAGCTTCACATCATAACTTAATTATTTGTGTCTCAGATGTTGGGATTTTCTCAAATGTCAGTGATTGAATTAGCCAATACTTATTGATTCTTGACCCCTTCTTTAGTACAGTGCTGGATGCTGTGGCTTGGAGCAGTGTAGGGTATTGTCATCAGCAAGATGACTTGTCTTCTTGAGGAGATGGCAGACACACACAGAATAATTAAGGAATAAACAGGATGAAAGCAGCTACCATCCACTCGATACTTCCTTTGTGCCAGTCTCAAAGTTAAGTGTTTCATGTATATAATGGGAACAAAAATGTACCTTCTTGTCCGTACCTGAAGGCTCAATTCCCTTTGGAGTCACATCAAAGAGAAGCATATATTCAATATCAAAAAGCATTTAAAATAGCATGCATGCATTCACTGAAGACTCCTGCAGATTTATGTATCAATGTATTTGTGTTTGTGTGTATGATACATATCATGATAAATGGAAAAACTGCTTTTATAAAACCTCTTTATATGGCTCCTCCAAGGTCCAAGGTCCACATCACTAATTTTGGCTCTAATTTTGTGCATCTTTGTAAAAAAGAATCTTTATATTGGCTTTGTATTTAGAAACCTACCTTTTACATTCAGGGTCAGTGTTTTCTGTTCCCCAGATAACTTTCTGCCTTTTGTTAAATAAATGTATAGTTTCTCTAGATTAATTTAAAAAATTTCCCCATTTATTCTCTCTGTCAACAGGGGTATGACAAAAACTGAGGAATACAAACAAAAGTCCTCCTTAGAAATGAGGGGTGATTGTAGAGAGTGAAAGAAAGACTGAGAATAATCATAGTTTCATTTTGTTGAGCCTGGTTGCATATGTCCTACATTGTGCTGTAGCATCTTATGTTTTACAATATTTTGGTAAACACAGATCTCCAATTGTTAGCAAATTCAGGATAAGGATCCCGATGTAACTTGAGTTTATTTTTGAAAGATGAGTGTGATTTCTTTGGCTGAGTGGTGATAGGAGGGTTTCTGAGAGAGGGAGCACCCTAAGTGGATGCAGAGAGGATGGCATAAGAGAAATATTCAGCCTGGTACTGTTGATCAGAATACAGTTGCTGACTCGATTATAACAAAGAATCAATATGAGGGATTTTGGCTTTTTTTGACAGGTGGTGAGAAGAGTGATGAAGGGTTTTTTTTTTTGGCGGTACGCGGGCATCTCACCGTTGCGGCCTCTCCCGCTGCGGAGCACAGGCTCCGGACGCGCAGGCCCAGCGGCCACGGCTCACGCGCCCAGCCGCTCCGCGGCACGCGGGATCCTCCCGGACCGGGGCACGAACCCGCGCCCCCCGCATCGGCAGGCGGATTCCCAACCACTGCGCCACCAGGGAAGCCCGATGAAGGATTTTTGACATAAGAAACCAAAGCGTAGAAATTTCTTGTTGGTGTTTTTTCTATGCAATATTTGAAACATTTAAAGGGATAAATCTATTCCATGTATGCCTCCCAAAATTTCTATAAAGCAAGTGGTGTTATCTCTCTTTTGCTGATAAGGAACCCAGTTCTCTAAAAGGGGAAGCAAGTTGTGAAAATCACTTAACTTTTAAGCAATAGAGCCAGGATTTGAACCAAGTTGATCTGACTTCAGAGTTCATTCTCTTAACTATGTGCTTAGAAAAATAGACAACATTGCAGATGTTTCTTAGTTTAAGATCTGTCCTGTTTATTTCAACTGGACTTGGGAGAAATAAGAACTTTGCCCTTGTATATTTTGTTAAGCAGCTAAAAATGCAAACAACTCTGTTTCACATAAATTTATGAAATGTTTTTGGATAAAGCATTTAACAGCTGAATTTCTATTTAAAAGTTTGTAAGGGAATTTGTTAATGGAAGTTTTACTGTACTATAGAGATAGCCTATATGAAATAACCTTTTATGTGAATTAGGTCATCTTCTATTTCTTTATTTTACTTTTATTATTTAAGTGTTAGAAAACCTTGTATGACTTTCATTAATGATAACAAAATATCTATTGATTTAAAAAAATTATTTATTAATTTATTTTTGGCTGCGTTGGGTCTTCATTGTTGTGCACAGGCTTTCTCTAGTTGCAGTGAGCGGGGGCTACTCTTCGTTGTGGTGCACGGGCTTCTCATTGCTGTGGCTTCTCTTGTTGCAGAGCATGGGCTCTAGGCACATGGGCTTCAGTAGTTCTGGCAAGCAGGCTCAGTAGTTATGGCTTGCGGGCTCTAGAGCACAGGCTCAGTAGTTGTGGTGCATGGGCTTAGTTGCTCTGCGGCATGTGGGATCTTCCTGGACCAGGGCTCGAACCCGTGTCCCCTTCATTGGCAGGCAGATTCTTAACCACTGAGCCACCAGGGAAGCCCCTATCTATTGACTTTTAAAAAGTGTTTTATATAGACATTTATAGCATCTGTCTTACAATGTTGTTCAGATATCCAGAACAATGTTCTTTAGGAAGATAGGGGACATCTTTCTTGCTTTTCTGATTTTAAAAGGAATCTTTGTGAATTTTTACTAATCAAAATGATGATTGATGTAGGTTTTGTAAGCTGTGCTTTTGAAGATAAGAAAGATTTCTTCTAATCAAGAGATTTCTTCTTTGAAAATTTGCTAGAATGAACTTGTTAAAAAGATGATTTTTCAAAGTCTTCTTTGAATTTGTGACAACTTTTTACTGTAGTTCTATCATTTAAATTTTGTTCTGAATTTGGATTTTCTGCTTTGGTTTAAGTGGGGATCCATTTACAATTTATAATACATTTTAATGCAATTTATAATACCCTGTTCTACAGCCAGCATACTGCTATTCAAGGAAGGTGAGGTGGTGTTGGGACAGAGGTGTAACTACACGATGCGCATTTTTTTCTTGACGTAACTATGTTCAGTTTTAATATTGAGGTAAATAACTAGTAGATGGTTTTACTTCTTAGATTTAGCTTAGCAGGAAATCACAATTGACTGTCTTCTCCAGTCACAGTTTTATGTAGAATTGGCTTTTGGGCTTTTGGCAAAGTGGTATAGGCATGTATGGAAAACTTGACCTTAGTAACAAGTCAGGGTTGTCTTCATTTACTAATCATTCATTATTTAATTTGTATACTTTCATATAACTTTCATTGTTACACAAATAATTAGAGGTGACTTACCTCTAAGATAATTACCCAAATGGCCAAGATAAATAAGGAGAAAAGACTCCTGCTATGCAAGAAAGCAAATACGATTATAAAATCAAGTTCACAGCCAATAAACCTAAATTTTCCAGCCACTAAGACCTACATTGCTGTTCTAGCTGAACTTCAAATTAGATGCAAACTTCCTGGCACCAACTTGAAAAGAAAATACATAATTAGCTATTTAGTTTTTACTACTTTCAGGGGAAGCAAAGCCTTTCCTGGTATTAAATTCTAAAGCTGCGGGCAAAGAGGAAACCATAGAACATAAAGTGGTGGTTCTTACTTTAAGGGGGTGAATCCCTCTGAATACCTTTGAAAAATGTTTTTCTTTAGAAAAGTTAAAGAAACTTTAACTTTCAGGTATCTGTATTGTAAATGATAAATTTACATTTACAGCTATCTGTATTGTAAATGATAAATCTTCCTTGAGGCTGAGTTTATTATTAACTGAGCTAGGGCAGTGCTTCTCAAACTACAATCTATAGGTACATTCTCTGAGTTGTATGAAAGTTTTAAAAATTGTAAGGGATTTTTTGAGTCTAAAATTAATATTATACATATTTAAGATGATGCAGATGATTAAGAAATAATTCAAAGGCATTATTTGCATTTGTGTTGATGTTATATCTTTGCTAAGGGAAAGTACAAATTGCATCATAGTTTAGGGCACAAATGAAGGTTTAACAGTAGTTCACACAGAGAAAAATAATGGGAGCGTTTAGCTACTATGTGGCAGATAATACGTACCATAAGTGTGAGAAACTTATAGTAAACTGTGCCATTTATATTAGCTGATATCATACTATTTTTTACCATATATATTGTGTAGGTCCTGAGTTTGTATATATTAGCTTGAAAAAAGTTCATTAACAATAAATATAGTAAATAATCAGAAAAGAAATGTTTATACATGGCTTTAAGTTTTTTCTATTATTGTATTTTGGGATGCATTGTTAAATTATTGGCCCAACAGAAACATGAATCAGGGGCTATAAATCACTATCAAACAAAAGTAACAAAGATATAATAACACTGACTGAAATGGTGTTTCATTGTGATCAAAATCAAAAGAAGAATCAAATCCAAAAGTGAAATGTAATTATACAAAAACGTATACACGTTTTCACTGTTAAATGTAATATTTGCAATATTGATTCTGCAAAACATCATTTATTACATTAAATTAGTTTTAATTTAAATTTTATTGATTTTTACATTTGTTTGTATGGTTAGGAGTATGATAACAAAAACTCTTGTTATAATAAGTTAATGCTCAGAGATTATCTGTGCATAGTTTAACACTGAGGCCTGTGAGAAAGTTTTCCTTTTTAAAGATTAGTATTTTACTCAGGTTTGAGAAACACAGAGTTAGGGGTTTAGTCCTAAATGGTTTCCTGCCCGTAGGGATTTAACAGACCATGCTTTCTTGCACATTTGAAGTTTGCTAAAGTAAAAGTAATAATGCTTACTCAGTTGCTGGGTCTGCTAGAATGAGGGGATTCCTTATGTGATTGGCATACCGAGACTGGTGCTTGAAACAGATGTTTATCAACAGAGAAAGTCTTGAAACCCTATCTGGTTCTGTATTTATGTTATGAGATTTATGTTATTTATGTATTTATGTTATGAGACACATGGGTTTACTCTGACCGTTCAGACCAATGAACTCTTAGCTATTTTTACTGATTTGATAGAGAACCAAGAAATAGTTTATACTTAGACAAAATGACTAATTTTAGGAGGAAACTGTATCCACTGGAGAAATCTTATCCTTCTTGCAGGTCATCTGAGCAAATCTATGTAGTTGCTCTGAGAACTAGATTCCTCAGGCATCTGCCTCTCTCCTTTGCTCACCTCCTTAACAGTTTACATCTCTCTCACCACCACCCTTTTTATCTTGTTTTGTATTGGACGGGGCTTGGGGTAGTAATTTTGACCTTTGGGTTTCATCCTACCTATGATGCTGGGCACCTAGAAAGGTGGGTGGAACCATTCTTTCCATTACTATGTTAAGGAACTTGATCCTGAGGCCATTTCTACCTGTAAAAGAAGAATCTGAGTCACTGTGGTAAGACTGGTGTCCCTCGTGGGACCTTTTCTAAATCTAAGGGAAGTCCTGAGCCCTGTGTCCTTTGTGGAAGCCCAAGGTTGATATCAGCGTGAATTTCTTCATTCAGCAGATGTCGCTGCAGCTAGTATATCCATAAACTTGTTTGAGTCTCATTTATTTATTTATTTTCATTTTTTCAGATGTAGAAGGACATTTATGTGCTTTTCTGTGTTCCAGGAAGCAATTTTAGGCCAAAACTACTGTGGAGAGGATAATCACAATGGTGTTTCAATCACAATTAGTTCCAATTTTCCCTCTCTAGATAGGTTTGTCTGTTTTAGCATCTTGTCAGTTTTTTCTTCCCCAGAGCACATTGTCTTTTAAAATGAGTGCTGTTCAGGATAAATATACAATACACTCAACAGGGAATTTTGGTTTTGTATTTGAAAAAAATAAATCAGGAGACAACTGTTCAGGTTCAAAGATGTGTTTAGTGAAGGTCAAGAGGTGAATATACTCGAGATACCCAAACTAGTTATGTGTGCTTGTGAGTGCAAGATTAAGTCGCTTTCATCCAGCTGCAGACAAAATCTGTTGTGAGGTCTTGGAAATCACTGAAATGGCTAATCACTGTTGAAATAACATTTTGGTAAAAGATGGTAAGAACATTCGTAGTTATCAGAGACAGCCATATAAGTTAGTGGTTTAGAATGAATTTCTCTCTTGTCTTCTGAAGTATTTCTATTAATATTAGTGATAAAAAGGTTTGCAATCAGATTGTTGTGTTCCGTGTTCCATAATAATATGTGGCGTGACACTAATTGGATTAACTTTACTTTGTAGTATCATGTTTATAAAATATTTAAGATTTTGTTGAAAGTTTATAAAAAGCAAAAAACACAGTAGGATTATGGAGTTTACTTACATGTGTAAATATAAGTGGAGATAATTTACAAATGTGTTTATAGCTAAGATCTTTCCTCTAAGATACAGAATCATATATCCAATTGCCTACTTGACATCTTCTCTTGTATGTTTCAACAAAATTAATGCTCCTTCTTCCTTAGATGATATTTATTATTCTTTTTGGCAGCCTTTCTTATATTTGGTGAATTTCTTGCCTTATGAGTTCTCATGGCTTCAGAAAGAAATCCAACACCTTTAAGCCATCCTTATAGCTAGGGTATTGATAGGTGACCAAATCTCCACTATTCAGACCACCCAAAGGAGGTTTGATCAGGCAGCTATTGGCTACAGAAAGGAGGCACCATGAGGTTTTCTTCTGCAGAGAGTAGAAGCATAGACATCCATGGCCAGCAATGTATAGGACTCAGCCTGGGTGTTGGGAGGAGTGTTGTTTGCACTGAACCATGGGTCTCCATTAAAGACGTCCTGGGGTGTATTTTGGTCATTGTCTGGGCTTTCTAATGTTCTTTAATGGGTTTCTTTTTTGCTGAAAATGATATAGTAGCTTCTGTTGTTTACAATAAAAATCTTGAACTGAACTTTCCCCCTAAAATGATCTCTGTCTAGTGTGCCAAGACTCAGGAAATTGCACTACTGTTTATTTGGGTATTTGAGCAAGAAACATAGTTGTACATTATGGACCCCTGTCTCTTCTTCACTTCTGTTTCTCATGCAACACCAATTCTTGTTGATTTTTACCTCTTATATAGGTTTTGGATGGTTGCTTCACATTATCTTTACCATCTACTATCATAATTAAATATGAGGTTCTCTTCAGGGATGCTGTAACTATTTCCTAATGGTCTCTACACTATAGCCAGAGTGATTTTTCCAAAATGTAAATCTGATTTAGGACAGCAACCTCTGCTTGCCCCAGCTTAACTCTTCTCTATGTCTTTCTGTAACAGTTAAGATAAAGGCGAAAGTCCTCATTTTGTTTATAAGGCCTTCTTGGGCTGTTCACTTCCTTCATCTCCATCTTCATCTCCCCCATTTTCTTCTACCCAGCCAAACTTTCAGTCTCTCTTATTCATTATACTCTGCCGTGCTCCAGGTCCTTCACGCAAGCTGTTTCTACTGTCCTAAATGATCTTCCTTCTTCTCTTCAGCTATAACTCTCATGCTTCAGATCACAGATCTTTCTTCATATCACATCCTTTCCTTTTTCTGAGATAAAGGATCTCATTATACAGTCTCACAGCCAACCTCTTTTTTAAGGAGGCAGAGATTTGTTTTGACATATATTTTTTGACCCTTTGATTATTTTTGTGATACTTCATCCATGTAGACAAGCCCCATGAAGGAAAAGTACTGAAATGGTATTTGTTAGAGCATTTTAAATACATTTCACTAGGTTTCCCAAGCAATTAAAAAAATTTAAATTATGTGTTACCTTTGTAAACTGAACTTCTTCTTATCCTCTTTGTTAGGCAGTATAATATAGAGGCTAAAGAAGATGGTTTTAGTGTTAGACTTGGATGGAGTTCTGAACAAGTTAAGTTACTTTTCCAAACCCCACATTCTTCTGTATAACATTAAGCACTTTACATATTCAGTATCTTTCTCACTGGAATGTTGGATGATTTAAATAAGATATTTTTACTGTTTTAAATAGTTCCATTAATATAATCCAGTTAGCCTCCATCATCATGGTGCTGTGTGTAGCGCATCATCTGCTATGTGTAGATCACTGTGCAGAATCTCAGGCAGTAGAAGTTTAACTTTAAGAAGTTTACTAATGAGTTTGGAAAATTCTATGTATTATAAACTCCAAGGTAGGAAATGTAAAATTTGTTGATTACTTACAAAGGTATATGTTCAATCATAGGAATTCCTAGAGAAGGTAGGGATTAGGCTCCACAGGGGAGAAAAAGAGACCACAAGCCTTCTAAACAAAAAGGAGGGGTAAAACAAGGCAAAAAAGCATGTTGTATCATTATGAATTGTGAACTATGAGTTCATGCTGGTGATTCATGGCAGATGAGCAACACAAGGTTTATATGGACCATACTTGTGAGGATTCTGAGTACCAGATGAAGTGTATGGTATTATCTGTGTCTGTGCGTACATTTGGTTACATCTAGCGGATGTGTAACACCATGATTGGAGTGTCACTGCCAGTTCATGGTACTTGCAGAGTTTAGTCACTACTTGTAGGATCATTTAAAAGTAATTACTTTTTTTTTTTTAAGTTATGTAAACAGTTCTTAGGGAGATATTTGGTAATTTTCTAGTTAGAAGGAAAAAATGTTGGAGACCTATCCCTGCTTCTGGTTATCCTCAAGGAAGAAGAACTTGATCCTCTTCTGTGTGCCTAAGGTGTTTCCAGTTATCTTATGAATATTACTGAAATCCTGAAAGTACATCTCAATAGTAGATTGAGTCAAAATTTTGAAGTTATTGAAATTTCCCTCTTCCCTTCTCCACATTCTCCTTTTGCGGGGGGGGCGAGGATGGTGGTTTGGGAAACACCTGTGCTTGATTGTTGGTCAGAGTTCCCACTGTTACTTGTTTTGGCTGAAACTATTTTCTATTTTAGCTTCTACGGTACATCCCAGAGGGAAGCTTTAAAAAGTTAGCATGGGAACTGAAACTCTACAATTTCTCAATGTTTGTGTTCACTCATTAAGCCTTCAGTTAGCATTTATGAAAACAAAATACAGTCCTTATTTGCTCTTAGGGCAACAAGAGCACTGTTGGAGTGGAGGTCACTTGTTCACTTGCATCATGCAATTTTTCTGGTTATGTTTAAAAGGAATGTTTTGTTGGAAGAATATCCTTGGGTGATTATATTTGCTAAGAGGAAGTTGAATTAATCGTATTTCAGCAGTCAGAGAAGTATTTGCCTGTTCTTCCTTTCCTCACCATTGACCAACACGGCAGTTTACAATTGACCAGGTGTGTTTTGGTGGGGCTTTTTTCCTTTTTTTTTCTTTTTTCTTTTAATAGCAGCTGGATTGGTAGCATTGGAGATGGAATAGCTTATCCTAGAGAACAGTATTATGCTTTGTTCCAGTATTGGGAACGACTAATTCCACTAGAGCTATCTTAAATTAATGTAGGCTCAGGAGACTTCAAAAGGGCCTTGTAGTTTCAAAAAATTTTATATCACATCCTTGAATTATAGAAGACTAATCGTCTTGTGACCAAAAGCAACAATCTCTGCCTTTGAGGTGATGATATCATTCTCTTTTGCTTTTTTGTTCCCTGGAACTTCAGTTTCTTTTATCATATTTGGATGGTTTATGAAGTGACTTGGGAAGACAGAAAATAAATGTAACCCCAGTTTTTTCTACCACTGTGTTCGTGCCTCTTTTGTCTTTCCAAATTTTACATTTAAAGTGTAAGCACTTCTTTCGTCTCTTTTTCTCACCTCACTTGGACTCTTTTCTTTATTTCTCTATATTCGATTTCTCACTTTTCTCTCATGTTCTGTGTTCTCATTCCCTTTTGCTTTTTTTACACTTTGTCTTATGCCTCCTAAGGCAGGCACTGTTTTCAAAAACAAGCAGGCAGATTTTCTGTTTAAATAATACATTGTAAATAAAAAAGTAAAAATATGTTTTTACTTTGATAGTTCCTATTTCTGTAATCCCCGTAACAATCCTCTCAAACAGTATTTTTATTATATCTATGGCACTTATCTTTTTTGGGACTGATTTTCATCAGTAAAATGGTAGCGGAGAGGTGGATGGCTGGGGTGAGTGGTGTCAGAGCCAGGCTACAGAATCAGGTCTCTGACTTCAGAGCCTGAATTCTTAACCTTTTCATAGATGGGAATATGAGTTCCTTTGGGTGAGAGTGGAATGAATGTTATTCCTTCCTTTCAAATCCTTTATAAAGTGTCTTCTATTGTAATTTGGAACTTCAGGGTTTACTAAAAGAAGCAACTTCCTTGGTTGCCAGTTGAATTCTTGTAGCCTGATTATCCTTGAACCTGAGAACTCAGCTGAGAAATTTTGCTCAAGCTGAGTTGTTCTCTGATTGATCATTGCTTGCCATTTCCTTATTTAGTAGTTGTTGACTCTTGTTACTAATTTTAAGTCAAAATAAAGTCTTATTCTTCTGGTATATGGTATATTAACAATTTAAAATAGATTTTTGGTACCCTTAGACAGACTGTGACTGCTGAGTAGGGTATTTTTTTTTTGGGAATATCCATTTATATGGAAATAAGTAAATACTGTACGCTCATTCTGGACTGACCTTAAGTTCTGGTCTTTCATTATTAACAGAATTAAGCTATATCCAGACAACAGGCTGGAATTGTTAATGTGATATTTAGTCTTTAGGCAGTTTCCAGAGACCGCAGCCTATACTATCTTCTCATACCTTTCAGTGTTCTTTTCAGTCTTGGTTCCTTTGAAAAGACAAGTGATGATTACAAAATTGGCTACGGAATAAAGACTCTCTTGCCTTTTGGGGTAATGCAACATCTGATTATTCTCTCTGAAGTTGCTTTTCATTTTAGCAACTGCTTCTCAAAACATTTCAGTACCACATAACACAAAAGCTACACAGTTTGGAGAGCCATGGGGGTGGAGTGCCAAGATTTCAGAAATCAGAGAAATCTTAGAACAAAGATCTTCAACTTAGATTTATGAGTTTTATAGATGTTGGTAACATTACGTGTGTGTGTGTTTCCAGTGTGTATTTATATCAGATTTTAAAGATAAAAAGTGAAAAGGGTAGAGTTAGAAAGAAATAGGCAAGAAGGAGATGGGAAGGGGGGTTGATTCACATGGGTTGAAAGGAGTTAGGTAGAATCTTGAAGGGAAGGGTTGAGAAAGGTTTGAGTGCCTCTGTATTGGAAGTTTACTATTCTTTAACATTGTTATCTCATTTTTCACCTTTGAAAATGTTCTTTTCATACATTTTCCAGTTTTATTCTCTGTACTATTTGATAGAGAAAGGAATGAATATGACAAAGGAACACGTATTAAGGACCCGCCTAATCAGTGTGTTTTAGCACATCATACAGACAGTCTCATTTAGTCCTGACAGCAGACCTAAGGCGTTTAGGCATTCCAAGATAAAGAAACCAAGACAGAGAAAGGTTTAATTATTTGCCCAAGCTAGGGAGTTCAACAGATGGTTAAGGAGTAGGGAAAACTGGAGTCCTAAAAGATGAGAAAAGCACAGCACGTTATAAAATCAGCCTCTCTTTAAGAGGGGGTGGGTGATTATTAATAATAGGTCTTTTTGATAATATGTTGCACAGATTTTCTGTGTCATACAGGTGAAAATGAAAATTCAGGTAGTCAAAGTAAGGGCCAATTAGGTTCATGTTTTTGCTTTCTAAGATGTTGTAGGGGAAGGAGGTTAAACTGTAGCACAATGTTTGGCCCAGTTCCTAGATCTTTTTTTTTTTAAATATAAATTTATTTATTTATTTATGGCTGTGTTGGATCTTCATTGCTGTACACGGACTTCCTCCAGTTGCGGCGAGCAGGGGTTACTCTTCGTTGCGGTGTGCGGGCTTCTTATTGTGGTGGCTTCTCTCTTGAGAGCACGGCCTTCAGTAGTTGTGGCACGCGGGCTCAGTAGCTGTGGCTCACAGGCTCTAGATTGCAGGCTCAGTAGTTGTGGCACATGGGCTTAGTTGCTCCATGGCATGTGGGATCTTCCTGAATCAGGGCTCAAACCCATGTCCCCTGCATTGGCAGGCAGATTCTTAACCACTGTGCCACCAGGGAAGTCCCTTGTTCCTAGATCTTAATGTGTAGCAGGTAAACTTCCTGAGATGACTAGTCTCCCAAGAAGGAGAAATATTGTGCCATTTTACCTGAAACCTTCTTCTTACAGTTCTGTGTTTTCTGAAAGTTTCAGATGCTGTTCCTGAAAATAAAATACATTTTATTTTCAAATGTAAGTTGGCTACCTAAAACAAAGCCCTTACTCAGGGATTAAGAGAAATTGTATTCCTGCAGAATGTTGATGAAAAAGTTCTATGTTTTGTCAAGGCAGTTGAAGGGACATTTTCGGGAGAGTAAAGTTGTTGGAATAGAATCCTGTGAAGTTGCAAGTTCTGTCCTTTTGTGTTGGAGTTTGGGGGACGAATTTACTTTTTCTAAATGTGTGCCTCATTCTGTCCTTTAGAAACAAACTTTGTAATGTAGGGGGTGAATCTAGTAGAAGACATTATCTTAAGAAATAATGGAAGGTAAATGTTTGAAGAAAATAATAATAGACCATGAAAAAAGTGAGGGGCACCTGTGTCAACCTTACCAAAATAATGGAATCTCTGGGGGGAACTGTCAACATTGCGAACATTGTTTTCTTCTCTCTTTTTTTTAGAACACTGTTTAAAGTTATTTGATTCAATGATTTTTTTTCTTTTTTGTTCTTTGAAAAAACAACACTGCTACAATTTTTGAAATTCTTCATTTTTGCTCACCTCTATCGGAGTTCACCAAGAGTTTATATGTGCAGAATTCCTCTGTTAGGTGCTTGGAGGAAAAAGAGGTTTCTGATCTTGAAAAGATGCACTGGGGCTGGGGGGATGCGCCAACCAATATGGTATATTTGGTACATAAGAGAGCATTATAGAAATGCTACAGACATGCAGAGCAGGAAACCTGAATAGATGGTTGTCAGATGTTGTCATAAAAGCCTTCCACTCCATGCTGAAGGCTCCAGATGTTGTTCTAGATTTTTGAATGAACAAGATAGATGAAGTACAACTTTTTTGTGGAGTTTTTCAATCAGGTAAACAAATTAATTAGATTCGGTAAATGGCAAGTGCTATGAAGGCAATAACAAAGAATGACATGTTAGAAGGAATCTTGGAAGGAACTACTTAACAGACCAAGGAATGTTTCACCAACATACGGTATTTGAGATGAGACCTGAATGATAAAAATAAGCCAGCTGAGGAGAGAGTACTCCAAGCGGAGGAAAATCCAGTGTAGAAACACTGACACAGACATAAGCTTGGATCTTAAAAAGGCAGAAAGAAGTCCACTGTTTCTGGAACATGTTGAATGAAAGCAGAAAGGGGTAGGAGACAATGTGAGAGAGGAAGGCAGGGGCAAGATTATACTGAAGCTGAGAGGTTAAAGAGTTTGGATTTAATTCTCACTGCAGCGTGGAGATGAGAAAAGATTGTATGTTTTGAAAAAATCTCGCTGCCTGTAGGAAACTACTGTAGGGCTGCTGGTGTGGAATTCATGAAACCTGTTAGGAGCCTTTTCTAGTTGTCCTCCTGAGAGGTGAGAGGGACTTGATAAACTAGTGAGGTTGAAGAAAAGTTGGATGGATTGAGGAGACAGTTTAGAGGCAATAGGAATTGCCAGTGGATTACAAGAGGAAAGTGAGGGAAAGGGAAAAATCAAACTGATTTCTAGGTTCTTAGCTTTATTTACTTGGTATATCATGTTGCCACCTAATCAGATGAAGCAAAATTGGGGTGAGGAGAAAAAAGTTGATTAAAGGAAATGAGAAGATGAAAAATATTGTGAAAAATAAGACATTGCCTTCAGTTTAGTAATGTCCACATAAATGCTTAGAGATACTAATTTTACAATGAAGAAAAAGATCATCCCAGATGGACTGGGACCCAAATTGCTATTTCAGTTGTCACTAGTCTCTCTATCCAGCGGTCCTGATTATGGCTTCTTAAGCTGGCTGGGCATGAAATTATATTAGTGTTCATTAGTGTTTCTGGCATGTTCTTTGCTTCTGCTGGGAAAATCTCACTCAGGGCCAAGAACTAACTGTTTTGCACAGTGTGCTGGTGTTTTGGTAGCTATTCAACATGGTCTTCAGAACACACAAAAATGCTTTTCTTATTAAGGTAGAATATTACTTAGCCTTTGGACTTGGACTGGAACTATACCATTGGCTTTCCTGGGTCTGTACTTCTCAGCCTCTGTAATCACGTAAGCCAGTTCTGTCCAATAAACCTCTTTCTTTCTGTGTGTGTGTGTGTGTACTCGTTTGTTCCCTGATGTACCTTGATCAATACACCCTTTATATTAATACTGGTGTAAAACTATTCAGTTTTTTTGATTTTTATTCTCCAGACATCCAACATCCCAGTAAAGACTTGTTTTATAGAGATCTTTAAACCATGCAGTGACTGAATGAGGAAGTAGATTCAATATAAGTAAGTGCACTGATAATGTTCTCATTATAGCATGAAGTTAAAGAGAATTGTGCATATTAAAATATAGTGATTCTTCATATGTAGTCCAGGGACCACTGTGGGTCCCCAAGACCATTTCAGAGGAGCTGTGAGGTCAAAACTACTGTCAAAATAACACTAAGATACTCCTTTTCCTTTTTTCCCTTTCATTTTCTCATGAGTGTATGGTAGAATTTCTCAGAGGCTACATAATGTATAATATTACAACAGATTGAATGAAGAAGTAAAAATGAGAATCTAGGTATCTTCTGTTAAGTGATACATTGAAGAGATTTGCAAAAATATGCCTCCATACTATATTTTTTTGGGAAAATGTAGTAATTTTTCATAAAAATATTTTATTTTGGTTATATATAAGGGCTTTATTACTGTTAATATTAACTGAATTAACAAATGTTAACATTTTTGTCAGAGCCACTCGTATATATACAAAACCTTCTCTTAGAGCAATGGTTCTCAAACATTTTAGTTTTAGGAGACCCCTTTTCCACTCTTAAAAAATATTGAGAATATCAAAGAGCTTTTGTTCCTTTGAGTTCTTGTCTATCAATATTGACCATATGAGGAATTCAAACTAAGAAATTTCAAAAACATTTTTCAAAAAACATTTTTCAAAAAACATTTCAAAAAAAATGTTTGTCTCCTTCTCACTCATTCAGTCATTCAATTAACCAAAGAAGTTCTCATTGAACCTCTACTATATGCAAAGTTGTTTAATGCAATGTCAGTTCATTGCTAAGCTGCTCTAAATCTACCCTGCAGTACCTGCTGTATGAGAGTGGAGCTTGACCCTTTAAGCATTTCTCCTTTGTAACTAGCACAATGTTAAGCTTTGTCAGTAGAGGGTGCTGAGGGGGCATTTTAGTGGGAAGGAGCTTTTCCTCTTTTTTTAAAAAAACTTTTTGGCTGCATTGGGTCTTCCTTGCAGCACACAAGGTCTTTTGTTGTGGCACGCTGGCTCTCCGTTGCAGTGCACGAGCTTCTCTCTAGCAGTGGTGTGTGGGTTTTCTCTCTCTAGTTGTGGCACGTGGGCTCTGTAGTTTGCAGAACGCGGGCTCTCTAGTTGAGGCGCGTGAGCTCAGCAGCTGTGTCACGTGGGTTGCCCCGTGGCATGTGTGATCTTAGCTTTCTGCCCAGGGATGGCCCCCGCGTCCCCTGCATTGGATGGCGGATTCTTTACTACTGGACCGCCAGGGAAGTCCCTGGAGCTTCTACTCTTAACTGAACTTTGTATTTTAGTTTCTTCTTGCTGGTCCTGTGTAGCTGTACGTCCCCATTGCATGCAGTGCCTCATGAGCTTGCAGCCCCAGCCCTGGCCTGGTGACTACCATGTCCTGTCCTCCCAGCACTCACATAGCTCACTCCAAACCCTGCTATGTGGGAGCATTTCCTGCTTGCCCTGCAGGTGTGGACCAGCTCTAGACTGAGTGACCCAGCAAAGGTCTTCACCACCGAGTGGGCTGCAACCACACCTTCTAAGGGGATCTGATTCTAGGCAGCCTCACTCCCTTTTCTACATTTTTTTTTTCTGCCTTGGGTATTGTGGTTACCTTTAGAGTTCTCTTTATACTTTTAAAGTCTCTACCCTCTTGTAGTTAATAATTCTTTATATTATACTTTTACTGTTACATTTACTGTGTGACTTCTCTCTTCTGATTCGACTCTGAATGAATCACGTGCTTTCTAAGAGAACATTATTACTCTTCTGTGGGAGATAAATGTTCCTATGTAAATTATTTAAAAATTGTATAAGAACATTGTATTGTATAATGAAGGGATAGAACCAGAAAGGCAGAAACTGTGTATTGAAGGCAGGGAAAGGTCAAGGTGGGCTGGGGCTGAAGAAGAATAGTGAGTAAGAATTGGCTAGGGGCTGAGATGAGGGGAGGAGTTCTTATAAAAGCATGAACCTGTTCTGGAGGAGAAAACTGGCATGATATGTGGAGAAAATAGTGAGTGCTCTGTCAGTTTGGGGAAGCTGGTTTGTGAAGAGAAGTAGTGGGAGGTAATGTGGAAAAAGTACTTTGGGGCAAGATCATGGAGTGTGGTCAGTACTAAGCAGAGAAGTAGAAATTTCTCTCTGCTTACTTTATAGGGAAAATTCAATGGATATTGAATAGAACTGATTTAATAAAAATATTGGTAATGTACAATAAAGGGGTTTTAGGAAGAAGTATGGAAACCTATTTATCATTCATTATTTTCTTAGCAATTAATCCTATTGTCTGTGTTACTATGTTTTTCCTAGAAGTATAGCTTAAAGATAAAATTTTCATTAATACAGAAAATCAATTGGGCATTATTTGTTTATCTAGATATTAGACTGTGGTGTTTATGAATATGGGACTTGTTTTCTTTGTGTCTTCTTTTAAATAAAAACTGCTACTTAGTCTAAGTACTTGCAGCCTCTCTCTTTTTTTAATGAACTGAAAGAAATGAGAAGTTCCTGGTTTTTGTATTGTGTGTTTTTGAAAGCCAAGTTGCTGTTAATCGGTAGGATTCAACTAGGATTTATTTTTAAAAGGCAAAAAAAAAACCAACCCTGTGTTTATTTCCTAGGTATTTATCATTATTCATTTGATGTTCCTGATGTAAGATAGCATTCGTGTAGTCTTTTGTTTTTTTAGCATACGAATCTAATGCATGTTCATTGTAGAACATTCAGTGAATATATGTGAACAAAAATAAGAAAACAGAAGACAAAGTATGGCTTCCCCCCGATAGTGCAGTTAACATTTTGCTATGTATTTTTTTTCTTTTCCAGTCATATGCATATTTATGTGTACATATGTGAATACACCCACACACCTACACAAATGCATTTATTTAGTATAAGTATATATTTTCATAAATGAGTATAATATCTTATAATCTGCATATTTTATTTAACATATTATATCTTCCATTAAATGGTTTTAATAATATCATTTTTAATGACTTCATAATTATTGATCAAACTATTTTATCATAATTTTACAAATTGCCTCTTATTGGACATTTAAATACTTTTGCTTTTCTTTATTTTAAACAGTGTAATGATGAGATAGACATCTTTTTTAGGCTATATCTTTGTACATATACATGATTATTTTGCTAGTGTACATTCTTAGATTTGGAATTGCCAGACCAGAGGGCATATATCTTTTTATAAAGGTTTTTGATTCTCATTGGCAAATTACTTTACAGGAAGGTTACACTTTAAAAAAATTATAACCATTTACATTTTTCTCCTCTGTCTTAAATGATATATTTGAGAACTCTATTGTTCAAGAGACTGTAAGGAATATTTGTAAGGCCACACTAAAGAAGTTTCATTGATAAAAATTAGTACGTTATATGTGTGTGCACACAGATGTTTCATTATTAAGCCTTGAGGTAGCTAAATTACAACTGAATAGAACTAAACTCATCAGAAATCTAAGGGATTAGTTAGCTGATAACAAAACAATAGTAAATAAGCTTAAATTATAACAAAAAGAATGAAGGAAGTACGTATTACACACTTGCTTGACTCTTCTGGTTGGTAGCCAGTTATTCTGGGAGTCTGTGGAAGTAATTTTTAGAAGTTGATAAGAATAGCATAGTGTTCTCTATGTTTGGGATGATGGAAGGGAATCTTGTGTCAAACAGGCAGCTACCTCCATGGTGCCTAGGGGGTAAATTGCCACTCTTTGAAGTCAGATGGCAGAAGGATTTAGACGGCTTTTTGATGCTGGTGCTTCTTCCTTTCTGGAACTGTGAAATAAATACATATTATTGCATAGCACTCAGAAAATGTAGCAATAGTCAGGCTGCATTGAAAGAAGCCCATTTAGCAGAAACACTCTATAGAAATAAAATATCAGCACTTCTAAAATTTTATTTAACTTGCACCAAATGCCCTTGAAGTGCTGAAATAGTTTGGACAAGGTTTTATTTTGTGGCTTTTGTCTTTCTAATGATCAAATTGATAATTCCTACAAATTAATTTACTTTGCTGATCCCATTTTCTTAATAAGAAAATTATTGTAGCTTAAAAGTGCAACTGGCTGAAAATTGCTAAATGGTCTTAATGGTAAATATCATACTATATAATTAAAATGTGAGACAAAACATTTTATTTCAAAGTTTATTTTACAATGGAAGAAAATAACTATTTGAAAGCCTGTAAATCATTTAGAGAGCACTACTTTAAAATTGACAATCAGAAGCCATAATTGATGCAGACTTATAAAAATAATTAAAACCCACTACTACCATAATATGTCGGTGAAAAAAGTTGTAATAGCGTGGAGAAATAGGTCACTAGGTTTGTGAAGAAGCTGAGGCCCAATAACACGAAGTAACTTACCCAAGATCTCAGGGCTGGTCCTACTTAAAAGCCATAACCATAATTGATCTGTTCTGCTGTGGTAAATATGAATGACATCTCTGCAATTGAGCCATGGACTTCAGAATGTGAGTATAACCAAGAATAGAAACATCCTGCTTCTATAAATTGTGCTGGGATCCAGGATATCCTATTTAAAAGAGAAAGACATAATTTCTTCAAAATATACATGGCCATTTTATTCTGTTAATGTGCAATCTGCGAGAATCAGGGGAGAACAAAGGAGAAAAGAAAAGAATTCCAGGTTACAAGAGAAGATGAGTACTGGGAAAAAGGAAGTGAAAGTAATGTCAATTACTATCCCTATAGTAAGTTTATTCTGTACTTGGCTTGGTAACTGACAGTGTTATCACATGAAATCTTCACAGAAGTTCTGAACTATAAAGTACCACTGACCAGGAATTAGTAAAATTTGAAATTTCGGTTTCATAAGTAGTTGAAGCCCTCTTATCTGCTGTGATTTGAACTTGCTGTTGGGGGTTAATTGAACTAGTTAGATGGGTAGTCAATGAGTGTTTAGTGTGTCATGACAACAGTTACTGTGTTTTAAGGAGGAGACACAGAGGGTTGATTAAAATTCTTCAAGTTCATCCGTAAGAGAGGTCCAAGTGTAACAGTTGGTTCTGTAACACTGGGTTCTGTAACACTACATCTAATACATTTTGGTTAAAATTACACCCTGGGGAAAGATATTTTACAATAAAATTTGTGTTCTACCTTAAGTGTGATAAATGGGTGTCATTACTTAAAATGTAAATAGTTACATTTTTGTGATACATGTCTTTGTTAAAATCCAAAGGGACATGAGAAAAACTGGTTGTTTTTCTGAAGAGGTCCTAGGACTAATATCAGCAGCTAATGTATACTTAGCACTATATGACTTTGCCTGTCATGCAAGGAGTGTGTGTTTGGGGGTGGAACTATGAGGAATTGGGAGGTTGAGACTTTATGTTCTTTGCCTCCTCATGATAGATTACCAATGAATGTTTAAGCCAAAGGTAGTGGAGTAGATTAGTGATTTTCAAACCAGATTTCTTGCAGCTCTAGAAGAGCTTAGGGACTATTACTGAATTGGGGACAATAGCAATGGTGATTAGCTGACAGGTTAGGAGGAGACTTCAAGTAGGTGAATCTACTGTGTGTCAGAGTCTCAGCTCTAGAAGTTTTGGCATGTTAAACTTCAGTCCTCACACTTACACTGCAAAGTATCCATATTCCCTGAACAAGTCCAGAGTTCTAGTCCATTGCAGAAGGTCACACAACTTGCATAAATGATAACCTTGGGATCTGAAATCAGAAATGATTCCAGTGCCTGCACTCTTAGCCCCTCTCTACATTAGTATTATGAATGGGGAAAAGGAAAAATACACGCCCTATGTAAACCAGGCCAATAACATATTTCTTTTGTTTGTTTATTTATTTTGTTGGTTTGATAAAAGACCTTTGTTTAGCAAGACTAGAGATTATTTAGAGTGGGATCTGGACTTGAACCAGGCTCTACATGGTCTTTTTGACTTAGAATAAGTTACTAATTGTGCATCAATTTCCTAATTTGTAAAATAGGAATAATAACATGTTGTGAAGAGTAAATGAATTTGTACATGTTATGTACTTTGAACAATGTCTGTTACCCACTATAAATTCAATTCATCTACCTACTTGTTTGATACCTTTTTATACCTCTGTTCTGGAAGATAGTCTTTTAAAATTAAATTTGATACTCAGAATAGATTAGTATTTTAGCTTTCTTTCTATTATTATATTTCCCCTTTTGCTTATATATCTATTTAGCTTTATTTTATGTAATGTCATTTCAGGTTCCTATATGATAGTGGATTCTTCAGATCATGACCCTGGAGAAAAAGCCAGACTTCAGCTGCCTACAATGAAGGAGAACGACACTCACTGTATCGACTTTAGTTACCTATTATACAGCCAGAAAGGGTTGAATCCTGGCACTTTGAACATATTGGTTAGGGTGAATAAAGGACCTCTTGCCAATCCAATATGGAATGTGACTGGATTCACGGGTAGAGACTGGCTTCGGGCTGAGCTAGCAGTGAGCACCTTTTGGCCCAATGAATATCAGGTAATCACCTGTTCTTTTCTGGTTCATGCTTTGATGTCATTGGATCTCACTGTGTATGTAATACTTAGAGGTAAATACTAGCCCCATAGGAATGAGAGATTGTTTCTTTAGCTCTCCTCCAGTGTTATGCTTGAGGAAATGTTTGACTACATTGGCACAAAGTCTTCAAAGTAGGGAAAATATTTCAACATATGGAAAAATGTAGTTTAGGTACAAAATTTGTTGGTTGTTTGGCAAAGAGCTGCTTATTGACAGATATATTTCTATGTCTCTGTTCAGGAAGAAATAGGCTTTTTGAGTTGAGTGTACGATTCAGACTGGATTGGTTTACTGGCTTCTTGAAGATAACATTTGAAAAATAAACATGAAATAGTGTTTCATGAAATATGTTATCTAAGGGGGAGGCATTTTCAGTAATTTTAAAATATTTTTGTCAATTACATGGAGTATAAAAATAGGCAAACAAAACCTCACCAAGACTTGAGTGGGGGACAGTTTTGACTTAAAGGTAGCACTGAAGAATTTCAGTAAGAGTGTAGAGTCTTCATTCTAGTGATGAAGTGAATGCTTCATTCCATCCCACTGCCACTTGACTGCCTCTAATTACTTATTATTACTCATAAGTCTCCCTTACATGGCCTATCATGGCTTCTCCAGCCTCAACTATAAAAAAAAAATAAGCAAGCAACAAAAAAAGTTGTCCACATGTCTTTGGATCCTTTTTCCCCCCCAGAAACATTTGATTTAATTATGAGTAAACCAGACAATGAATAGTGTCAATACCTACATTGTGATTTGTGTGACAGAGTTTATATGGTTGAACCAAAGAAGTCCATTTACCAGTTTGGAAAGTTGTTCAGTAATCTTCATTGTAAGGTTCAGGACCTGGTAACAGAAAGTTACCTCTTCTGAAAGTTCACTTCTGTGTTAGATCTTGAAATTTAAACTTTTAAAAGATTTGCCTGTTCGTAGCTTATTATAGAACCTAATGGGAATGAGTTTATGTAAAGGTATATTTTTTATTATTGTCGGTGAGTAATTTATAAGCTAATAGTTTTATTTCTGCTCTTTAAAAAAGCATGTTAGGCTTATCTTTATTCCTGGGAAGAGGGGAGAGGAAATCAATGCATTCTTTTAATTGCTTTGTTTTGAGTTGATTTTTTATTTTATTAGAAGTCTCTTCATACAGGTAAGGTTCTCCATTCAGGGTTATGTGTCTATGAAGATTTCAATGGATTTTTATTAGGTACTAGTTGATTCCATTATTCCTGAACAGAAAGATGTTTCTCTTCAGTCCTGGAGAGCCATCTGCTTCTTCAGGGTGCATAGCTCTGGGCGGGCTGCTTATGTGGTAGGTGAGTGGGTAGAAGTGTGTGAAACTAATGCTAAAGCACTGAAGCAAGATTAACGGGCGCATCTATGACAACAGTGGGTTGATAACTGTCATTGCTGTGTCACCCTTACAGCACATTATCATCATACTGATTTCTTTAGAATCTGCTATTGGAGCTTAACATAACACTAAAAAGAAAAAGCTCTGATTCAGCAAAATAAAACTGTCCACAGATTCAGCCTCCTTAAACTAAATTAAAGCTCAGATAACAAATCTAGCAAAATTATTAAAAATTTGGGTTCTGGAGTAAGGTTGCATATATTCAACCCTGTTTGTTGTTTGCTACCTGCATAGATGGTACATTAAAGAATCAAATTGTTAGTTGCATCTTTGAAAATAAAACCTATAGAAGTAGATTTTGATAAATCCAGCAAATAATGTATCTGTGGTATCATACGGCTGATCCTTTGTAACTAAGAAATGGCATACATGTAATTACTTTTTCCTATTTTTTTGCTAAGATCTATCTTTGAATCACTGATATTAATAACATTTTCTTTTTTTACCAAATTGTAGTTTCTATTTTATTTTATTATTTTTTATTGAAGTATAGTTGATTTACAATGTTGTGTTAATTTCTGCTGTACAGCAAAGTGATTCAGTTATATATACATATATACATTCTTTTTTATATTCTGTTCCATTATTGTTTGTCACAGGATATTGAATATGGTTCCCTGTGCTATATGCATTAGAACCTTGTTTATCCATTCTACGTGTAATAGTTTGCATCTGCTAACCTCGGACTCCCAGTCCATCCCTCCCTCACCCCCCCAATAACATTTTCTTACGGCACAGATTTCTGGAATGTTAATTTTAATGTTGAGTTATAGTACCAAGAGCTGGATGAACGCTTCTTTGTTCAGTCTCATTTTGCATGACACAGCTGCCTAGGTTACTTGTACCTGTGGTATTTTAAAGCAAACAGTGCAAAAGGAACCTGTGCAAGTTTCAGCCTGGCTAGTGAGATCATTTTGGAAATCTTTTGTTCGAGAAAATGATTGCTAAATACATAGAACCTGTGGGTAAATGTCTCTTTGTTGCAGACTGAAATTTGAGCAATAGGTCATTTCTTAAGTGATTACTTTGCTTCCACATCCTTTTCCTTAACTTGCAAAACTTAACAATCAATGAGAGCAAATAACAGAGCAGAATATTTTTTATTCATGTGCTTAGTGCTCAATAAATTACTTGATTGATGTTTTCATCGGTTTTGTCATTTAGATACCTAGTGGTATCTGTATATCAGTTAATTAGAAACAACTATATTAATGTAGCATTTTTGCTATTAGGAAATAGCATGAAAAACTTTTGACTATTGCTTAATGCAGACTCTTTATGGATTTTTAAAAATTAAAATATAGCCATTGCAATGAGCCATGTTATAAGCCTACTCTTTCATTCTTAAAGAAACACTGCATATTTTTAATATTCTCAGACTCTAGATTAAATAGAGTTATGATATTCATAGAAATTGTTTTCCTTGGTTCCACAGTTTACTCAGCTTCTCTTCTCCAGAGATCTTACACTCTTCAAACTTGTTCTTTAACCTTGTTTTTTTAACTTCGCATTTTTCTTTTGTGTGTCTAGTGAAGACTCCTTTCTCTTCTTTGCTTGAGCCATTCCTTATCTGACCACCCCTTTGGTACAACCCCTTTTCACCCAACTTTAGCAATAACAACAGAAGCAATCAAACAGAAAATAGGCTGAGAGAGCTCCTACCTTTAATTAGTATAGGATAACTTTTGTATAAAAACCGTGATCCTGGGAGTGAAAGCAAAATACTCCTTACAAGTAACTCTTCTCTTTTCCATTTTCCTGTTGAACTAAATATCTGAAAAAGATATAGCACACCTTTGGTGTGATTTTCCCTTCCCAGAGATTCCATGTTAGCAGATGACTAAAGAGAAGATTGATGTGGTAATTTAATTACTTAAGCTGTGGACTATTCAATAATGAGGAGATGCCAGTTTTTAACCCCAAGAAACTTAACCTCTGATTTGAAAAAAAAATACGTGAAATTGTGAAATGAAGGCAAAAATGATTTTCTGAATAATGAATTTTGGTTACCTGGAAGATCAGGATAAGGGTCCTTGTCTCTGGGACCAGCCCTTCCTGGGCAAATGTTGACTCTACTATTTAGCGGATGTGCAGCCTGGGGAATATTCCTTAATCTCTTTGACTGCAGTTTCCTCATCTGAAAAATGAGGATCACAGCAGTACCTACCTCACTGGGTTGTTCTAAGTACTGAATTAATACACAGTGTTTAGAAAAGTATCTGACACATAGTAGAGGTTTACCATAAATTAGGTTGACGTTATGATGAGTGAACAAAAAGATTGTGAACTCTATTGGATTTAATAAGTGCTCAGCATTTTCTTCTATTGTGAAAGCATACTATTCTTTTCTTTTTGAACACAGTTTTTTTTTAGAGCAGTTTTAGGTTCACAGCAAATTCGAGAGGAAGGTACAGAGATTTCCCCATATACCCCCAGTTCCCACACATATATAGCTGCCCCCATTATCAACATCTCCCACCAGAGAGGTACAACAGAAGAACCTCTATTTGGTACAATAGATGAACCTGTCTTGACACATCATAATCACTCAAAGTCTGTAGTTAATTTTAGGATTCACTCTTGGTGTTGTACATTCTAAGAGTTTAGACAAATGTATAATGACATGTATTCATCATTACAGAATCAGAGTATTTTTACTGCCCTAAAAGTCTTGTGTGTTCCACCTATTCATTCCTCCCCATCCCTACTCTCTTTTTCTTAGGTTTTTTGTTTATTAAAACATCTGATTTTTTGGCACATTATTAGCATGAGGTCACACCATGCTAACCTCTGGGGATATACAGGTAAAGTCCTTCTTCTCTTGAAGCTTACAGTCTAGCTTGGCCCTGTAGAAGATAAAAATGTAAATCAGATGTAGGGTCTGCCTTTAAGGAGCCTAGTCCAAATGGGAAGGTGAGATATATGTAGATAAAACTTTGAAACAATGTTGCATTATTAAATGACTTAAGAGGGGCAGATCTAAAATGTAGTGGGGAAAATGAAAACAAAAGACTTGTTTCCAAAGTAATTTGAGGCAGAAATGGGACTATAATTCTTGTTGCTTGATTTCTCTATTCCTAGATTAGTTTGCTTTCCACCGTACCTCATTGTTTTTGTTAAACCACCATTATTTGGAATGGACACTTTCTATAGTGAAACACAACAAGCAAATGTAAATTGCATTTATGACATAAGCATCGCAATGATACAACTAATATATAAGGAACTGTTTCTCACCTGTGTCTTCAAAAGCAATAGATGTCTTTTTAGCTCAGTATACTAATTATAGAAAGTATCATATTACATGTATTTTATTTGCCATGGTTACACGTTGCTAATTCTTCCTGTTTTTATAGGCCTTAAGTAAGTACTGTAAATTTTTTAATTGCTCTAAACAGAAGTAAAAAGAAAAAAAAAACAGCAACCCAAACATTATGAGTTATTATCTCAGTGTTAAATTTCAACTGAAGATCAGCATACCTCTAAAAGTGTTATTTTCTCCACTCTGGAAATCTGACCTGTCTCGTATGTGTAAAACTAAAATTCTGCTCTTGGATTAAATCCATTAGTTTCTTACTGAACAGTGAGGTTGTTACCAAATGAGGCAGGCAGACATAACTTCCAAAACTATTAGTGGAAACCTAAACTGCTGGTTTCCATTAACTGGGTGCACGTCATTAATCACAAAAACGTTGTGTGATGAAAACTACAGGGGTTTGGCCTGAAATTGATAATATAGCTGAATATGCCTTTTTTTTTTTCCTTCACCTCCTAATTCACTGAGAAATAAATGCTGAACTTTTGCCACCCATTTTCTTCTTAACATTTTTCACTGGTTTAAAAAAATGTAAGAACTGGACAAGCATGGGGTCTTTTGTTTTTGTCTCCTTTTTAAAAGTTTATGTTAACATGCATTGCACTGATATTTTGGCAATGGAATGTTTGTTACACTCAAGAGATACTACTGCTTTGGATCCAAGAAGATTGGGATTTAAACCAAATGACTGTTTACTTAAATAAAAAGTCTCTAAAAGATTGATCTCGAAGGATGGAGCTGAAGTTAGAGCATGCTCATGAACCATCCATGCAAAGAGTGAGGAAAGAGGATATCACTCCTGTGCCATAGCTCTTGGAATGCTCCCAATTTTTACTGCTCTTCATCCAACCATGTAGAGCCCCACTGAAGAGAGGAGGGTGGCAAGATTTTTCTTTTGTAGATGGATTTTATTTCCTAGTCTGCTTGAGCTACCATAACAAAATACTATAGACTGAGTGGCTTAAACAACAGAAATTTATTTCTCTCATGGTGTGAAGGCCAAAGATCAAAGAGTTGGTCTATTTGTTTCCTGGCGAGAGCTCTCTTTCTGGCTTGCAGAAGGCTACCTTCTCCCTGTGTCCTCACATAATGAACAGAGAGAGCTCTGGTGTCTCATCCTTTTCTTATAAGGGCACCAGGCCTATTGGATTAGGGTCCCACACTTTTGACCTCACTTAACCTTAATTACCCCCTGCAGGCCCAATCTCCAAATACAGTCACATTGGTGATTAGGACTTCAACACATGAATTTGGTGGGAGTGGATACAATTCAGTGCATACCACTAGGTATATCTTATAGCTGTAACTTCATTTGTAACCATTATAAATGACTCTGGCTCATTATCTTGTATGACAATATTGCAGATATTATTAATTTCCTGTTGAATAGTCATTCTACTCACTTCTTTCCACGTTGGCTAGGTACCCTCCCACCTTACTTACTTTCCCAACTTACTTTGCAGGTAGCAGTGGTCATGTGACCAGCTCTGGCCAATGAGTTATGATGGAAAGTCGGCTGGGAGACTTCTGGGAAAGGTGTTATTCCCTAATTAAAAAAGAGATACATGTTGTTGCATGAGAACATGATGCTTGGCACTATGGCAGTTATTTTGTAACTCTGAGGAAGAAGATAACTGAGGGTAACAGAGGAACGTATGGAAGGAGCCAGGGTTCTACTCTCAGACAAAATAATAACACCAGCAACAATAGCAATAACAATAATAACTTTCAAAGCAACTTTTAGTTGAGTATTCTCCTATGCGGCCCAAAGCATCCTAATATATCATGTCACATCTTTGTTGACCTTTCAGTCAATCCCACCTCTCAACACATGTTTGTAGATAGCACATGTGAGACATATGGCAGAATTAAAAGTATACGTATCTATCTGTGAATGAAACAATTAATATTTTTCAGTCCAGTTGCAGGGAGAAGACAAAGCTATATACCTGAAAATGTAAATAGGACTGTAATAGAATGCGTCAATGACTGAAGGGAGTAGAAGGAAAGGAAGGAAGGATAATTTGTTGAGTGTCTACCATGCATAAGACACTGAACTGGATACTTCCATATATGTCATCTTTACTTTGTTTTAATATTTGATCAAGTGCTAAGTGACTGTTTCTTATCTTCATACATGGACCAAGTTGCTGGTTCTTAAATGGTTGAAATTATTCCCCTTTTCCTCTTGACTAATTTAACCTTGCTTTTAAAATTTTGGAATTTAGCCATATCAGTGACATCTGAAGTTAACTAACTTCACAACTAAGTAGGCTTATTTTAGTTCTGGTAACAGTAATTGCCTAACATGGGCATTTTGGCTCATTTTTACACTGGCACCATACCTTCTGTTTGATAGGCTGTTAACAAAACAGCTTTTTGCTGCTCATTTTTACTCTTAATGTTTCCTTATTTGTTTCATTTAAAGTACTCCAAATAGGATTGAAAAAACTTTCACGTTATTATGGTCATTGTTTTCTTAAAACTTATCATCCTATGAGGATGACTTCTCTCTGTTTCCCGACGGTGATTTGCTTTTATTATAAAACAAAAGTTCCTTTGGACTCTGTTTGCATTGATTCATTGATGAAACTTACAGTGTGTAAACAAATGTAAACGAATGAAAAAAAGAGTCCTGTTAACACAATAATTATTGCAAGCAGATGACAGAAGTCTGTTGTTATTCTACTAAATCATACCTGTTTTCATTTAGTGTAGCAGGAGCTGTCAAGTGTCCCTTCACTAATTCTTTTTTTTTTTTTTTTTTTTTGCGGTACGCGGGCCTCTCACTGTTGTGGCCTCTCCCGTTGCGGAGCACAGGCTCCGGACGCGCAGGCTCAGCGGCCATGGCACACGGGCCTAGCCGCTCCGCGGCATGTGGGATCTTCGCGGACCGGGGCACGAACCCATGTCCCCTGAATCGGCAGGCAGACTCTCCACCACTCTGCCACCAGGGAAGCCCCCCTTCACTAATTCTTTTGAGAAATATTTCCATGAAATTAATGCACTTCCCTTTTAATAGCAGATTGAAAAATAATGAGCAGTAAGCAGAGTTAGGCAGTGTTTGTTCAGCTTATGACTTTTTCTTAGGAGTTTATTTCATCCAAGGGGACTGGGGAAGACAGATGCTCCAAAGAGTGGAAGAGATGCCCGTACCTCGCTTGCTCACTCACTTGCGTTCAGCCCAGCTTGTTGAATCCAAATTAACACACTACTAATTCCTTGTTTTCCATACCTCAGTATCCATTAATTACATACATTAATGGGCTGGTCTTCATATACCAAGATGAAAAAAAAAATGTATACTACTGGGGTAGGATTCCTAGCCAAACACACAAAAATGTAAGAACCATTTCCTTCTAATCCGTTTAATCTGACAATGCTGTACCATTTATTAATGCAATACCATATCAATGAGAAAAATATAGATAACAATTTAAAATCAATTCCTTGTTCAGTGATTTTTGTCTGCTGACTTTGATGGTTAATTGGAATTCTCCCCCCCGCCCCCGCCAGGGGCTTTTAATTTTCTGTACAATCTAAATTTCTATGCGACCTCTTTGTCCATTTCCATGTCAAAGACTGATTTTTCTTTATTTTAGGTTGTACGTGGTGTGTAACAAAATATCGCTTCCTCAAGGGAAAAACAAAACTAAGCTGGGTGACATTATGTTTTTATCTAAAATTTAACTTTTCTGCTGTGGTGATTTCAGTTTCCATTCTTAGAACATAATGGAAAAAGGAAAGGTTGTAATTATCTATTTTAGCATAAGCTTTTCAATTGAAAGAGTATGGTAGGGAGGAAATATAAAGGAAATGTCAGACATATTTGTACTATTCCTTTTGATTATTCTGTTGTTAGTAATAAAAGTTGGAATTTAAAGGAAAGCAAACTTTGGACACTGTAAATTAAAACATCCACTTATGTAATCTAGTGGACATTATGGTTAATTTTAGCTGTTTTGATTTTCAAAAGGTATTTTTAAAGCTGTCATTATAAAACTAGCTGCTACATGTTATTTCTGCATTTAGTTACATAAATAACCACTGCGCACACCACTGGAATTCCTTGATGAGATTTAGATCCTTAATATTCTTTGAATGATCTTTGAAAAAAATCATTCTTCTCAGCTTTCTGGAAGCAGTAAATCAATTCTCATTTTATGCTTAAAAATAAGATGTATACATTATATTTACATTCTTATATTTTAAAAACATCTATATGACTGGACACCCAGATTATAAACAAATACATTTATTGACTGAGTTAACTTAATTTGAGGAATTTTAATTTTTTTAAAATTTATTTTTAAATTTATTTAGGGCTGTGTTGGGTCTTCGTTTCTGTGCGAGGGCTTTCTCTAGTTGTGGCAAGCGGGGGCCACTCTTCATCGCGGTGCACGGGCCTCTCACTATCGGGGCCTCTCTTGTTGCGGAGCACAGGCTCCAGACGTGCAGGCTCAGTAGTTATGGCTCACAGGCCCAGTTGTTCCGTGGCATGTGGGATCTTCCCAGACCAGGGCTCGAACCCGTGTCCCCTGCATTAGCAGGCAGATTCTCAACCACTGCGCCACCAGGGAAGCCCCAGGAATTTAAATTTTTGAGTGAGTTATTTTGTATTACCCTATATATTGATTAAAATTATTTTATGTATTTAATAAAATATTGTCAAAAATAAAAAAATAAGGTGTATAGCCATAAATTTATACCAAGTAATAATTCAATAAAGTAATAGAGAATGGAAAATTTCTAGCACCTAGAGATCAAAGATTGGTTCAAACTTAAACATCTTTAGATCCTGGAGTTTTGCAAAAGCAGCACAAATATAATGCCTGGGAACAGATACAGCGATTCTCTGGGTTAATATTTATTAAAGGACACTTTTGGTTTGGTTGTGAAATTCAGTATGTTAAACTTACGAAAGAATGAAGTCAGTTTAGCCCCATAAATATCAGAGTGAATTTCTGTCCTGTTTTTGTTTTGGTTTCTGTTTGTTTTCTTTTTCTTTTATGTTTTCCCCTCGTATTATCCACCCACTTCCTTTGGGGAGGGGTAGTTACAAGCAAACAAATAAATACATAACCAAATAACTATTTTTTGAGTATGTCTATAACATTAGGTTTTGTGATATGCTGCATGAGAAGTAGAAGTAGATGGTCTCATTTTTTTATGTTGGTAGAGAATAAAGTTGAGGTCATTTTATATATTGGGTAAAGGTTTAAATTAGAAGGCTTTTGGTCTGTGTTCAATCCCAGGTCCATTGATCATCACGTCCTTGTTCACTGAGTGACTCTTTTATGTGACCTTTTGAGTTTCAGTCCCTACAATATGGGATGATAGCTAGTCTACTAATTATACATGTGTTTTATGAGGTAATGAAAGCCTCAAAGTATTCTCTTTTTTTTTTTTTTTTTGTGGTACGCAGGCCTCTCACTGTTGTGGCCTCTCTCGGTGCGTAGCACAGGCTCCAGACGCACAGGCTCAGCGGCCATGGCTCACGGGCCCAGCTGCTCCGCGGCATGTGGGATCTTCCCGGACTGGGGCACGAACCCGTGTCCCCTGCATCGGCAGGTGGACTCTCAACCACGGCGCCACCAGGGAAACCCTCAAAGTATTCTCTTTAAAGCTCTTATTTACAAATGAAAGGTACCAACTAAAGCTAGCAAAGTGAAAAAGAGATAGAATTGAAAAGATTTGGGATTCTGTCACAACATGTTAGGGAAGTAGAATATCCAAGCCTGAAGAAGGTAGGGGCCCTGGAATAGCAACAACAACATTGACTTTCTCTCTGTATGTCACTATGAATCACTCATTAATTTATCCCTTTCGCAAGTATTTATCAAAGCAACCTAATCTATGCCAAGCACTATTCTGGCTGCTGGGGATATACAGTTCTGAATAAATCTCAAGGTTCCTATTCTCCCAGGAGTTCTACTCTAGGGGTGGGAGTGGGGGGGAAACAGATAGATAAATAAATGAGCAAAATATCAGAATGCAATAAGTGCTAAAAAATTAAAATAGAATAATGTGAGAATTAGAGTTCTGGAAACGATCTTGGACCAGGTGGTTCAGGAAAAACTATTGGAGAAAGTGATTTTCACCTGGAGAGCTGAATGGCAAAAGGGACGCAGGCACACAAAGATCAGGGAAATGCAGCAGAAACAGAGCAGACAGCTAATTCAAGGCCCTAAATTTGGGGAGATTGGCATCGTGGAGGGACAGAGGACAGGTGGAGGAGTGGTCAAAGGAGACCTTTTCTAGGATGAGACGGGCAGGTTCTAGTTATTGGAGCTTTGTCATCCAAGGAAAGACTTTCAACACTTCTAAAAAGATTTTTATAAAGGGATTCTATTTACTCATTTTTGGTCTCATCTTGGAAATGTTCCAAATATATATTCTTCTTTAGTCTTTTCACTGCTTACTCTCCAGTCATAGCTCTGCTTGTGTCCCCTCTTAATGGTAACAGTTCCCTGTTTCCCTTGCCTTCAGTTCTATTATAAATCAGTTACTTTTGGGGGGATGCTGTTTTGCTGATATTGACCTCCTCAGAGTTTGCCAGTGTTTCCTTTAAAGTCAAAATGTTTAGCCTTCATTTGAGGTCCTTCATAATTTAGCCTCAGTCAACTGCTCCAATCTCTTTCCATTATTTTTTTACAGGCACCCTCTGCTTTAGTCAAACTGCGAGATGCTCTAATTGTTCTTTGGGCACTTTGTGTGTGTATGTGAATGTAAACATGATATATATATATCATATATATATATATCATATATATATCATATATATATCATATATATATATATCATGTTTATATATATATATACCTTAATATATAAATATGTATACTATGTACCTTATATATAATATGTATACCTTATATATAAGTATTATATAATATATATTGTATACTATATATATACCTTCTAAAATGCCTTTGTTTCTTTCTTTGCCTCGCCCAGGTTCTATTAATCCTTTAAGACCCAACGTTATGCCCACTTCTACCATGAAGCATTTGTTAGTCACTTCACTTCTCCTTATATCTGTATTGCTTACATTGCTATTTAGACATTTAGCTTGTAATATTTCAGAGAGTTTTATGTTTTGTGCCCCCAAGTGGATTATAGAACCTCTTTGAAAAGGGACTGGGTGTGCCATAAAGACAGTGTTAATATTTATGTGGTGCTTTGTATTTTGAAAGCAGTTTGACAAATTAAAAAAAAAAAATTCATCTTCACAGTAGCATTTTGAGGTCATTAGGAAAAGGAGAACTATTTTTATTTTAGAGATAAGGACTGAGAGAGGATAAGTGACTTGTTTAAGGTCATGTTGCTAGTAGAATTGAGTTAGGTCCCCTAAAGGTAAATTCTAGTTCCTCTCTTATGTATCAGGTTGTCTGTTTGTTTATTGATAATGATTTTTCAGTCTCTGTCTCAAAAGAAAATTTGATTTGCTGATTAAATATTAAGTGATGGGATAAGGGTAAGGTTATAGTTATTTCACTTCCATGCAGTATCTCAGGAAGTTTTTCCTTATTATTATTTGCTAATATTTCTTTTAAAACATTGAATATTTTTACTGTTTGTCTGTCAAAAATTGATTGGATGAAGTAAGCTGAACACTTAAGGGCCAGCTCAGAACTTTAGTGGATTGGATTTCAGTTCCTTTCCATAACCAAGTATTTATTGAGTTGTTACTACATGCTTGGCACTAATCTAGGCTCTGGAAGAAAACAAACAAGTATGAAAACAATTTCATACCTTTCTTTAGGGAATATAGAGTCCAGTCAGGAAACTGGCCATGTGTTGACAAGTTTGGTGGTAGGTGATGGTTAAATGGGGTTCTGTTATACAGTTATCTCTAATTTTATATATATTTGAAAATGCCATAATAAAACAATGGGGAAAAAAATCTTCTGAGGGAGATGAAACTTCCATATTGGCGGTCTTGTATTGTTATTTAATTAAATGGCCAAAGGAGTGAAGAAAACAATGCTATTAAAGGAGCTCCAAGAAGGAAGCAACACACAGGCCCTGTGGTCAGACAAAAATGGAGTGGGATCTGCGTATGCAAAAGCAGGAGTAAAAAGGGGTTTAGGTTTCCTCATTGCAAGCCATAGATAGCGCCCTCTGCTGTCAGAAATGAGAATGATCATATTGTGGGAAGGGACAGCCACACTGGTCTGGCTGAAGTGGAGGGTTTTGACATGAAGAGGAGTGACAGATGATGTTGAATCGGTTGGACCCTATTATTCAGAAGTTTCCAAATCCAGGTGGTGAGATTGGTTTGTTAATTTGACTCCTAACTGTTTGTGGACCACTCAGAAAAGTCTAATCAGCAGAGCAGCGTGATGACAGTGATGATTTTAAAAAGTCATTCTTTTTAAGGCTAAGCTCAGCAGATCAAAGGTGGACCGTAGCTCAGCATTTGCTGGTTATCCCCACACTGCTATTATTCAAGTTCCATGTGTTCAAATCAGACTCTTGAAGTTGTGATGTTCGACATTTTTGCATGAAGACCTGTGGGGGGCAAGGCATATTTTTGTTATTTAGTTCCCTTTCTGCTAGGTAGAAATTTATTTATTATGAAAGGTAATCAGATTTCGGCAGACAAACTCACATTTGAAAAAAAATGTCTATTCAAGGATTCTGCCTTTGTCAACAGAATTGCTAAATTTTGTTCATTTAAGCTTATTCTTTCCACTGGGATTGCAGGGGAACTTTCCTTTATTATAAAGGATGAAGGCTGTCCAGGTGATGTGCTTCTCCATCTGGCCGTTAAGTCCTTAATCTCCTACAGTGGGTGGCTTCTAATCCTTTATTTGCTTTATGTACCAGTGGTTCCAAGTTGGACAAGTTCTGTGTCACATATGCCAACAAAGTAAGTTTCCTTGTGCCGTAAAAGGGCATGCTATGACCCAAGATCTCTGGAAAATAAAGTGGCTTGCTGTTCATAAGCGGGCCTGCTGGTTTTAATACAACCCAGTTAGTAAATGGCATTCGCTCACTATACAACCAGGAGTGCCCTATTGATTGGCGGCTGAAAGCTCCTTGTTCACGTTGAGATTTCCTTTTTCAGAGTTGCTAGCCCCTGAGAATTGTCAGTGTGCTGGCTTTGTGATGCAGTGAAAGGTCCTTTCTGCTTTTTTTCATTGCTGTTTATTTCTCAGTTTGGAGCCAGCTGAGTTATTGAGTCAAGGGCCTGAGTTATAAGGCACAGAAGTTTCATTTTTTTTATTTACTTATTTTAAAAATTATTTATTTATTTATTTGATTGCACTGGGTCTTAGTTGTGGCTCGCTGGCTCCTTAGTTGCGGCTTGCTGGCTCCTTAATTGCAGCAGTCAGGCTTCCCACTTGTGACTTGGGAACTCTTAGTTTTGGCATGCATGTTGGGATCTATTCCCTGACCAGGGATAGATCCCGGGCCCCCTGCATTGGGAACGTGGAGTCTTCACCACTGCGCCACCAGGGAAGTCCCAAGGCACAGAAGTTTTAAATGAGTTTGTTTTTGGATTTTCCTTGGTCAGGGTTCTTTTTGGAAGAAAGTCAAGCAAGTAATAGAGGAGGCAAAGTTATCCACTGCTTCTTAGTTATCACTCTACTACCTTAAAGTCAGTGGGCTACCTTGTCAAGAGGTTATGCCCTGAATTGAATTTCAGCCTTGAACCCCACTCTAGTTCAGAGAGCGCTCACGTTGCAGAAACATTCTTCTCACTTCAGAAACGTAAACCTTCCTAACAAATCACCTTTACACCCGGTGAGATCTTTTATCTGTCAGCTACCTTATGTGCTAACTGGGAATCAGAAGGACAGGCACAATCCATTTCCCCTGTTCTTCAAGTAAAAGCCTATAAAGAGCATAACTAACTTAGTAGAGGATAGTGCTTGTTAAGTCAAGACAGGGGATAGCACACTTAACTTTAAAAAAAAGAAAGAAAAAGAAAGCGTTGTTCCTCATCCATCACTTTTGCATCTCCGATTAGCTGTCACATAAATGGATGACACTGGTTTGTAGAAGCAGAGAATGGAACTTTTTATTTTATTTTTTCAATCTCATTGCCACTACTAAAACGACAGTGGTTAGGGAGATTACTTAAACCATGATTTGTGATCATATTGCCTGGAGGGGGTGAATTAGTATCAAATGGGAAGTTTTCTATAAAAATGGTGTTTGTTAACTTTGAGGAGAAGGAGAAATTTACTAAAATGATGAATATTTTAATTTGGAGGGAATCATATGCATTAAGAGAGACACTTGGGCTTTTTATCACAACACAAAATTGCTTTAATTTCTAAGTGTTACCACGTTCTCTCCTTCAGCAATACAAAACAGTTAGGGCCATGAGAAGTTAATTACACCTTCTGATGTAAAAGAGTCTGGAGGCAGTGCCTGCAGTGGGAGGAGGTTCAAGCTGTTTTACAGAGCAGCTCCCTGCATCCCTGTATAGCTGTTGTTTTGTGAAGGGTCCAAGAGCCTCCCTTATAGACCAGGGCTTCTGCATCTGGTCTCTGACACTTCCCTACTGTTTGGGTCATTCCCAGAGACTCTTGACTCTTCCTAGACTCTGGATTCCCTCGCCCCTCTCTGCCTTCAGCCTTGCTCCAGAGGCCCAGTAGCATCTACCACCCCTGTCCCAACGGAAACAATGTCCCTCTTAGGAGACAATCTTGTCCTTGGACCAGGAGCTAGGAGAATTGGGGAGTGGGAGAAGTGATGCTCTGCCATACCCTTTAATAAGACCCATTTTAAAAGTCTAGGGAGTGCTCAGTTGGATTGGACTTGTGGTGAGTTAAAAGGAATGATGAGAAAGTTGAACTCTTTGAACTAAGAAGCCATTCTGTAGCAGAGGTGTAATTTATAGCCTATTGACTATTTTCTGACTGTTGAGTGAGACATTTAGGGAATAGTTACCTTATCATTTTTTAATGCCCAAGATTATAATATTATTTATTTAAAAGTGACATATAATCTCTACAGTTACCTCCTTTCTCCTGTGTCTTTCGTTCCTCTCTCCAGGCCCACCCCAATATGTCCCATGTGCCCACTTGCCTGCCCCTCTCTCTGCAAACATGCAAAGTTTCATCCAGCTGAAAAAAATGTGTGCTGTACTTCCATGCGTAGCTATCTCCACAGCCCAGCTTCTGCAGAGCGTGGTTGTTACTTGCTGCCTCAGGTTCCTCTCAAGGTGTTCTCATACCTTATAGCTTGGTTGTTCTCTCTTTCATGCATCTGAAAATTACTGTCTTGAGATGATGTCTCTAACATTTGTTTCCCGTTCCAATTCCCCTTGACTTCTGTGTAACATTTGACATTCCTGGACTCTCTTTTTCTTCCTTAAATCTAAAAGCCTATATTATCCTTTTTTTTTTAAACGTCTCTGAACATTTATTCATCTTTATCCTTTTCTGGTCTTTTTTTCTGTCTCATTCTTCTAAATGTAAGCAGTTCTGAATATTTAGTCAGTTTTATTTTATTAATATTTATTTTAATGAAATATTTTATAAAAATATGATTATGCACAAGATACAAAGAACAGTAAAACAAATGTACATGTACCCATAAATCAACAGAAGTAATATCACCAGACCCTTCTGAGAGTCTCTTTCCATTCAGACTTTCTTTTTCTTACCTTGACTTACTTAAAACAAACATTTTATTAAATTTTTAATATTTTTGAGATACTATATAAATGGTATCATGCTCTGTGCATCTTGGGCCACTTAACTGCTGCTGCCAACCCCACAACATTCAATATCCGTAACATCTGTTTTTTGTGTAGCTGTATTCTTCTTCACTGCTGTATTGTATTCTGGTTTTGAATATGCTAAAAGTAATTATCCAGTTTTCTGCCTGGATATTTGGGTAGCTCTTGGGTTTCCTAGTTGCTATGTTACAAAGAAATGTTGTGCATGTGCATACATTCTTGTGCATCTGTCTTTGTGCGCAGGTACATGCTCTTCTCTTGCTGTGAAAGCAGTACACACTCTTCTCTTGCTGTGAAATGGCAAAGTCATACGGAGTATACATTTTCGACTTGATAAGATGACCTTAAGTTGTTTGCCAAAGTGATTGAATATTGGCATTCCAACCAGCATGGTGCAAACACTTCTATTATTGTATATTCTTATCAAAAAAATAACTATACTTGATATTGCTAGATTTTCAGATTTTTCAGAAAGGTATTTTTAGATTTTTCAGATTTCCTTTTCCATGGAGTGGGTGTAAAATTGTAATCAAAATTTGCAATTCTTTTTCTGAATTTTTCTGAGTATTGTTGAGGTTGAGAAGATTTTCAGATGTTTGTATTTGTGTTTCGACTTTCTTCAAGTGCCTTTTTATGTCATTAGCCCATTTTTCTACTATTTTATCTGTTTCTTATCAATTGGTAAACATTACTTAGTCTGGATATTAATCATTTGACAATAACTTGTTTTTTTTCAGGTTTGGCTTTAAGTTTTCACTTTTGTTATAGTTGTGTAGACAAAATTTTAACTTTGATGTTGATGATTTTATTGAAATTTCACGTACAGATTAGAAAAACATTTTAAGAAACCCTTCCAAACTCTGAGGTTATTTTTGTCTGTGTTTCTTTTAAACATTTTATGATTTTCCTTTAAAATTTAAGTATTTAGGGATCTTGGAAGTGATTATATATATGGTGTGAAGTAGGGCTTTTTATGATCATCTTTATTGGTGCTGAACTCATGAATGTGCATTCTCCCCTCTCTCTGAATGTGTGTATATGTATTTAATTCATATTTGCATTTTGTTTTGATACATTTTCTTGAGCCCTGAGCCCTCTTTCCAGCTGCCTTCTAAAAATTTCCATGTTGATGTACATCACCTTAAACTCATACCTAAAACAGAATTCCTTTTCCTACTCTTTCCCAGCCGTCACCCCTACATCTAACAAGTTCCTGAATTCTTTGAATGTCTCCTTTAAAATGAGTTTTTATCTGATTGTTTTTATTTCTGCTACTGCCCTTTTCATAATGCGACCTAAACCTCAGTTCTCTGTAATGTTTCACGTAGACTCCCTGCATCTCTATTTTTCCTAACCTAATCATGGGTGCTGACACTATATTGGTATTAATCTTTCTAAAGCAAAACTTTGGGTCTCTCCAATTAAAATACCTTTATTAACTCCTCGTTGTTCTCATGCTGAAGAGTCTAGTCCCTAAGGCTTTCCAGTTTTTCTTATGTCTAGCTCCAACTCTGCTTTACCTTATCTTCCTCTACAAAATCTCTCTTCTTCTAAATTCGTTTCTCTTTAAATTGTCTGGTGCTTTTTATTTTCATTCATTACATCATTCCATTGTACCCATTGTTCTACTTCTTGGAAAGCCTAAATCAAACCCTTTCTATCATTATTTTTTCATTCGTGATTCACTGACTTATAACTTTCTGAAGGTTTTTGTTGAACAAAAGGTACCAATTTTTATTACTTTGTTGTAGTCCCTGTAGCACCCATCATAATACTTAGCATGTAATAGATAATTAATAAATATTGGTGGGTTGATTAGTAGAAGGATACTAATTTTATGCAATGCAATTGTATTTGGATTGTCCTGGGTGAGTTTTTAAAATTTTATTTGATTTGAGGAATTGGGTTTTAAAAATTTCTATATCAAACAAATTTTATTTAGGAAAGTGGCAGACTATGTTTTTCTGAGAGATCCAATTTTTCAGTCTCCATGGAGAGTCTTTTCTTCCTAAATTACAGGAATTTTGTAATGCTAACTGTAAGTGGTTAATTTCTGTTATTTTCTTGATTTCTTTTTTTCTGTATCTTTCTTCAGTTTCTCAGTATCCCTGCTGAAAGAATCCTTCCGCATTCTAATAGACATTTTCTTTCCTTTCTATTTTCCATAAACAGTCTAAGTACTAGTGAAAAATGCCTAGACTAACTATTCAAGCCAGATAGTGGAGAAAAGGAAACTTTAAATCCTCTAAGATGCTAATAATATAGACGGTGAATTTAATATTTTTTGGTGATTCATGCAAGGTAGGGAGAAAAGGAAAGAAAATGGAAAATCTGTTAAAGCCTCTGCATTAGTCAATTTTATTTCAGCTGTTAATTGTTCTGCACCAAATGGCAGTGATAAATCAATGAGATGGTGGCTTTGAAAAGGGGGTTCTTAAAAATCTACTGAAGGGCATATCAACCTTTCTTTTCTCTCTTTTCAAACTTGCCAACAGTAAGTCTCCTCTAAAGCAATCGAGAAGAAAATGCTTAGAAGACAGGTAGAATAAAGAGCTATTTTTATTTTCAGAAACATTTTTGTTTAAGAAAAGAAATACAGAAATAACAAAATAGGCATAGAGCTGTGCTATCCAATCCAGTCCTTAAACTGCTATGATTAGAATGATTCATTTCTCATAAGTTTTGTTTTATAAAACACATGTTTCTTGTCTTTTACCTTTTTAGATTATCAGCCTGTTACCACTCTCCTAGATGTAATAGGGAACATGTACTGATTGTATGTTAAAATGAATTCTCTGGGAATTTAATGTTCTCAATTCTCTTAAAGAAATAAATCTTGAAATGCTTTTTGTGTGTGTGTGTGCATAGTCACATTTCTTAATAGACATAAAGATGGCTTTTAAATTTAGTAATTGGTTGAGTTATACATGTTTTCAACTGAAAGGCTTTAATGATCATTTTATCCAACCCCCTGGTTTTGGAGACTCATTGAGGCTACAGGATCTATGGGTGTTATACAGAGAAAAGTGTCTGAGTGGGCCAAGATTCCCTTTCTATTCAACTCCTTTCAAGATAACTAGCTATTTTAATCACATAACTTCTTCCCCTTAAAGTCAAAGATTATTTTGTGTATTTTTATAATTTGCATCCCTTGAAATTACTTGTTCTATACAATATAATGAATCACGGATAGTTAAATAAATTAAAATGTATTGGTAATGTTTTGCTTTCCTGATGATGAATGCTGCTACCTTCAATACCGATGTAAATTAAAGAATACATTACTCTGAAGGTTATCCTATAATATTTTTTTTCCATAAAGAAATTGTGTTTTTTTTTCTTAGTATTATACTTTGGTTTTGCTTGGCAGGATTATGTGGAAAGAGCTCTTACATCATCCCCAATTTACCACTGAAGAGCAGAAAACACTGGTGTGGCTCTCTTAGTCTTTTTAAGTGAGCCACAGGCAAAATACAGAACACACTTAATAGTAGTTTTAATGCTCCGGAATTGCATAAGTCACGGGCTGTGATTGGATCTTCCATGACTGTGTTTTATTCTGACCACAGTGCAGCTTTTGTTTTTTGACTGTAAACGCCTCTGTTATTTCTACAGGTATCAAGACTTCAAGTAATTGTTAAGTGAGTGTTGTAATTGAGATAATCTACTCCTGGAACTTCAGTAACAGTGGAAATCTTTTGCTCTTTAAATTCTGTGTAAAAATAGTCCAAGCGTTTTAAAGAAAAACTTTTCCATTTTAGAAAAAGAGATTTGCTTGAACAATTTATTTTAATGGAATAAAATTAAATAATGAATCTTAATGCCACAGCTTTAACTGAAGTCTTCTAGCTTAAGAAAATCACTTTATAGGAGAGATTAGGTTAATCTCTTGAGGAAGTACGAGTCACTTTTACTTAGAGACTACATGATTTATAACAAAGTAATATGAGTGAATATTGAATGGCATTCCACCCATATTTAAACACTCAGGCAGTGGCATGGAAAAGAATTGATGAAAAATATAATAGGACAAATACACTAATGGATGTGATCTCCAAATATTTATTACTGTCCCCATCTTGAGCCATAGGCATACCTTCACCCATATTCCTCTCCACCAGCCAAGGGCATCTTCCTATAGATTGACAGCTACCTTAACTCCTTAAAGGAAGCCCCCTAATAGAGATCCATAGTAAAAAAGTCTAGAGGTAGAGTTCAGTGGATGAAAAAGGGGACTAACTTTGTAAGATCTAGCTGGAATGCAGAGCTGATAGGGTACTGGAATTAGCTTACCATTTAGAAGACTCTTTTAGTAGTTTAGGTCAGAGATAGAAACAGAGGACCGGAAATAGGCTGAGACTGACAGTGCGGACTTGAATGAAATCAATTGATTTCCCAGAAATGGTTCGGAGATGGAATTGATAGGAGTTGAAGGTTGATTTGGCATGTGGGATTAGAGTAAGAAGGAAGCGGTAATGCCGTGTTTTCTAGTTGTGCCAGTGTCGTGGAGTGTGATGCTATTTGTTGTGATATGGGTTATTTGAGAGGAGGCAGATTGGTGTGTTTGAGTGTGTGTGTGTGTATGCTGAGAGTTGTGGACCTGGATGATGCTGATTTGGTTGACTGTGGGTCATCCATGTGGAGTTGACTCATAGTTTGGGTATCCTAAAGGTCAGGAGAAAGATCTTTTTAAAACAGATTTGGAAGTCATAAGCATGAAGATGCTGATAAAAATCAGAGGAGGCTGTTATTGCCCAGGATGAATAAATTGAGTAAGAGAGTTTCATAAACATTGGTAATCTGTAGAAGAGTCCGGCAAGTCAAGTGTGAAAAGGAGAAAGAAGGGAGATACAAAAAATGAAGAGAAAACCATGAAATTGAGTGACAGGAAATTTAAGGGAAGAGAACATTTCAAGGAAGTTTGATAATATCAAGTCCTGCAGAAATCTCAAAGAAGATCAAATAAAAGGGGTTTATAGACGTTAACGTGGAAGACTTTACTTTTAACTTCTAAATACATGTTTTGGGTAAATAGAGAAAAAGAAGGGTAAATAGTTCTGGGGCAGAGGATATTCTTTTTTTTTTTTTTCCCTGGCTTCTTATAAAAATAAGGAATTTTGATTTTTGTTTCTTTTTGTTTTGTTTCGTTTGCTTTTTTGCTTGTTCACAATTTTTAATTTAGTGGTAGGAACTTAAAATGAATGAAACTGTCAGCATCATTTACCATTCTTAGTAGATGTTTCTGAATGTGCTACAAAATAACCTACCCGAGGCAAGCAAGACAATAAGTGTACATAGTTTTATTTTAGATTAGATAGATCATTGAGATAATATCCTTATCCTAAAAGAAGAATAAAATAATACAGTTTTCCAGCAGCAGAAACAAGGCAGTCTAGTTATCAAAGAATAGCAGCAATGATGATCCTTTTAAAAGAGTATGTAGATTAAGACAAAATTCCATAAACTGTATTTATAATAGTTAGATGTGCATTTGTAGAATAAATGTTTCTTCTAAAAAGAAGAAAACATAATTTTTGCTTTTAAAATTTAAATAAATATTTTAAAAATGTAGGTACTGTATATGCTTGGAATCATAACGTGCTTTCGTGTTTAACATTTCTCTTCTTATGTTTTATCTTCTATTTTATTTTTTGTAAATTTATTTATTTATTTATTTGTCTGTTTTGGGTCTTCGTAGCTGCAAACAGCCTTCCTCTGGTTGCGGTGAGCAGAGGCTACTCTTTGTTGCGGTGCGCAGGCTTCTCATTGTGGTGGCTTCTCCTTGTAGAGCATGGGCTCTAGGTGTGCGGGCTTAAGTAGTTGTGGCACGTGGGCTCAGTAGTTGTGACTCATGGGCTCTCTAGAGCGAGTGTAGGCTCAGTAGTTGTGGCACACGGGCTTAGTTGCTCTGCGGCATGTGGGATCTTCCTGGACCAGGGCTTGAACCTGTGTCCCCTGCATTGGCAGGCAGATTCTTAACCAGTGCACCACCAGGGAAATCCCTGTCTTCTATTTTAAAGCAGCTAATGATTAAAACACAAAATTTACCTACACTTGAATGTGAAACATACTTTTACTGAACAACTTTAAAATATTGAGACAGTGATGGAGAGTACTATTCTGGTTTCTGTACTTACCACCAAACATCAGGGCAGTTGAGAAAACTGACAAGAAAATTTCTAATTTTAAGATCTGAAAAAGATAGTGTGAGTAAAACATTGTTATTTCGGGAAAGGTAGAATTGTATTAAAAGCTATGCTAAAATTATTTACAGTCATACAATTGCTATATTTTATGCCTATATTAAAAATAAAGTGATATTTACATTCTATTATTGCAAACATTAATTCATTTATTCAACTAATATTTTTCAAGGGCCTTCTTCATGTCAGGCACTGTTCTGGGTACTCACAATGTACCAGTGAGTAAAAGAAACAAGTAAATTGCTACTCTGAAGCAACTTATATTATGGCAGGTCACAGGAGACAGTAAATAGTTATAATAATATTATAAGTAAGACTAGAAGGTAGTAACAGCTATGGGAAAGAAAATAGAGCAGGATGGTGGGGGCTGGTTGTAGTTTTACACTCCATATTCTGGGTGGGTTTCACTGAGTAGGCTCTTGGGCAAAGATGGAAAGAAGATAAGGGTATAAACCTTATGGTTACCTGTCAGAAAAGCACTGCAGGTAAGGGAAGAGCCAGGGCAAAGGCCATATGGTAAAACATACCTAGTGTGTTCAGGACTAGACACTGTGGAGGCCACAATGACTGAAGGGCCGTGAACCGGGGAGAAGAAAAGGTGGTGAGGTTTATATGGAGGTTGGGTCAGCTCATTTTGAAACTTGTAGCGCCTGGGAAGGACTTGACTTTTACTCAGAGGGTAGAGGGTGTGGAGATTCATTGGAAGCTTCTGAGTAGAGGAGAGACCTGATTTTGGTGAGTTTGTTTTTCATGTTCTTTAGCACATACTTTATAAGATTGTAAATTTAAACTTTTTTATTAATGTTTACAACAGTGTGCTATAGATAATTGCTACAGTGTAGCCTACAGGCCATGTATGGAATTGTTGTGTGACTCTATAGCATCCTAAAGTTTAAGGTCTGTCGGCTCTGCATATGCCTCATTTTCAGAATGCTGAAAGTTTAATTTTGGAAAATTAAGATTTATTTAAAGTAATCACCTTGATTCGTAGATATGGAAACTAATTTGCCTAAGATTACTCAGTTGGATTTGCCAGAGCTAGGATTAGGGTTTAGGTTTCCCGAATATAAATGAGAATTAGAAGCGAGAACCAAAAACTACCTACTATGATCAGATGTGTACTCAGTGCCTTACTAATTTTCTTCTAATCTAATTTCACCACTTAAATTACATTGCCGCATCTAACACCTCTCTTTGTCCAGGTCTGAGTGGATCATTGCTTTTACTACTGGGTCTTTCCTATTAATTACTGTATCAGAATCAATCCTTTTCCTCCTCAGGATCAGTTTTTAAGCATTCTTGCTTTATATGCACCTTGATAGATACTTACAGTCCATTCCTGACTGATGTTTTTTGCATAGCCTGCAGCAGAGGTGGGAAAATTGTGATCAAATCTAGCTTATGACCTGTTTTTGTACATCGTGATCCAGTAATGGTTTTTGCAAAAGAAGACTATTTCATGACACGTGAAAATTATATGAAATCAAAATTTGTTGTCCATAAATAAAGCTTTATTGACACATGGCCATGGTCTCATGCTGCAGTGGCAGAGTTGAGTAATTGTGACAGAGAGCCTATGGCCCTCAGAGCCTTAAATATTTTTTATGAGGCATTTTTTTTTTTAACATCTTTATTGGGGTATAATTGCTTTACAATGGTGTGTTAGTTTCTGCTTTATAACAAAGTGAATCAGTCATACATAATAAACATATGTTCCCATATGTCTTCCCTCTTGCGTCTCCCTCCCTTTATGAGGCATTTTAAAGAAAAAGTTTGGTGACCTCTGTCCCAGATCAGTGCTTCTCAGACTTTGCTATGCATAGAGTTGCCTGGACGGCTTGTTAAAACCCAGGTTCCCAGGCATCATCACTCTCAGAGGTTCTGATTCCATCAGTATAGGGTGGAGCCTGAGACTCTGGATTCTACTCTCAAGCAGTCCAAATCCAGCCAGGCCACAGAATGCACACATTTTATACCATTGCCTTAAAGTGGTCCTTCTTGAATTTAATGCCTATCTTAGCTGAACTTCCCCTGTCTTACAATCATTAACCAATTTTGGAGGAAGAAAGTGGAAAGGGTTATCTTTGGTGAACCTTAAAGCAGCCAGCTCCAAGCAGCAGACCTAGTTCAAACACTGTGCTCTTAACATAGATCTGAGCGTATTTTAATATAAAAATATCCATTCCTTCTTTCCTACTCTGTCCTTCCTACATAAAATCTTCTATATACTCCTGTTTATCCTGACTTAGATGCCTTTGCAGAAACTTCCTAATTGCCTTATATAAATGACTGTGTTAAACTGAATGGTTAATAACACTAATGGTATTTTACATTTTATTTTTCTGAATTATCTCATCCTTCTTGGACTGGTCAAGGTTCCTTTTGTCTTTTTAAACAGTGACAAATCAGGGCCATGAAGTTTCTATTAAATTACTTTAAATTTGAAGAACAGTGGTTCAAAAATATTCATATGGCGACACATACATAGTTTATTGTATAGTCTATGCCTCAAGTGCAAGCTAATCATATAGTTAATTTATGGAAGAAAATCCAGTATTCATAACCTAAGGATTTCCATACAGTATAATGAAATCACATATGTAGTTATATACTTGCTTATGTAGGATATTATATACTTCCTGTTTCATAATGTAATTCTGCACAAATGTATATTTTTAATGACTCTAGCTTTGCTCCCAGAGGTGTACGGTTTCTTTTTGAGTTGGTCAGCCCTCTGTCATTTATTCATATTTGCAGAATGGTAATAATTCCTACAGTCATGAATTATTTAATAAAACTTAATTGAATTTAGGATAAAGCAGAGGCAGGATATATATTATACAAATATTATGTAAACTCTACATTTAGCATATCTTAAGCCATCAGAGTGAATAAGGTGAAAATTAGACTCCTAGCCAACGTGATTTTTAGCTAAATCTAAAAGTTTCGTTGCTTACTGCAGGTATACTCCAGGTTCAAATATACTGTCTGTCTACCAAAATGAGAGAGATGAAATGCAATTAGCTTTATCTCTTGTCCTAAAACTTTAATTTAGTAAATTAGCTTAATAAAACTCAGTATGTAAAATGCAAGCAGGGAACTCAGTCTACCTTCTTTTTGGGCACCTACCCTGTGCTTTTTGCACATGAGTTACCTGTGCTACTCAGTCATAAAAAGGTTGCTGAAATGAATCGAATTCTATTTCAGTCAGTGGGGTACCTTCTCTTTCCTCAGATTGTTTAATTATTATTGTTATTTAATTTTAGTAGACCCAACAGATTGTAACTCAGATAATTTCTGGGAAAATGTTTTGATCTATTATATTGCTGTGGAAGAGGTCTGAGTTTTACTTTCCCTAAATTTTATTAGGCACTTTACCTCTGTCATAGATAGGCTGGTGAATGAAGTTTGGTATTTCTGGTAAGGTTTTAGAAATCTCAGCCACGTGAAACAAAGAATAGCTCTATGGAAGTCTGAAACACAGAATCATTTTTGTAACAACAAGCTACCTCTCCTTGCTTTATACTGATATCTTTACTTGCATCATCTATCAATACTTTGACTTTCACAACAACTGGATGAAGTGAAATATCATGTCCAATTTATAAAGGAGGAAACTAAAGACTTAGTGAATTTTACTTAATGAGGGTCACAAAGCTAGTTAATTTCACTTGTGCATTGAACCCCAAACCATCACACTCCAATGGCTATTCTTTGACCACTAAGGCATTTTGTTTTTTTAATAAAGGTTTTTGGAATTCCTTCTGCCAGATAGGCGTTCTTTTAGATAGATGTTGGGATAAAAATATGGATTACTGGCTTCCCTGGTGGCGCAGTGGTTGAGAGTTCGCCTGCTGATGCAGGGGACAAGGGTTCGTGCCCCGGACCGGGAGGATCCCACGTGCCACGGAGCGGCTGGGCCCGTGAGCCATGGCTGCTGAGCCTGCGCGTCCAGAGCCTGTGCTCCACAACGGGAGAGGCCACAACAGTGAGAGGCCTGCGTACCGCAAAAAATAAAATAAAATAAAATAAAAATACGGATTACCCAATGCTGTTACCTTAGAGTAGTTTACTGTCTTGTTGGGGATACAAAGGAAACAACAAGTAATTACAGTAAAGTTCAAGTGCTATAATGGATGTTGTCAGTGTATTAGGGAACACAAGATGATTACCTGTTGCCTGAGACTGGCAAAAGAATTCATAGGGCACTACTCACCCTGTCCTGAAAGAAGCATGGCATTTTGTTTTGGGGAAAAGGGGGAAGTTCATGACAGAGAATGTAACACATATAAATCTAGAATATTAAAGAGATGTTTTGGGAATTGTATTTCTTTGTGTCTGGAGCCTGGGAAAAATAAATGTATAAAACTACTTGACATAGAAGTCAATGTTTTGAAAGGGAAATATGTTAAGTTCTCATTTATACTCATACTAATTTTTAGTTTTGATTAAATTGCAATTAGAATATCAACAGGAATGTTATTTAATATGCTTAAAAATATTCTGGTCTTCATATAAACCAGTGTAAACCAGTATTCTTCAAAGTCTATTTAAAAAGTTCATTTGAACTTTCTTTTCAAATATAATATTAAAAGATTTATGTTTAAAATATATGGCATAATTTTTATGAGAAAGGTATGGATTACAATCATGAAGTCAACAACACACAATTATATAAAACTTATTTGTATATATGTTACTAATATTTGTTTTTCTTGTGAATTTTTTATTGTAGTGTACAAATATACACTACAAATACTGTAGTGTATATTAATGTATTTCTTTGTATATTCTCAACTGTTTTTTGCAAGTTCGCAAAATATATAGTAATCTTTCTTATGGACATCTGACCAGCTTTTTAATTCAAATTTTTTTAGTATTTTATTGGTAGCCAATGACATCTTCTGTGACGAATGCCATATAGATCTTTTCCTCTCTAACAATGTTGTATTTTATTTCTCTTTCGTGCTATAGTGCATTGGCATGAACTTCTAAAACCATAGATTTCCCCTAAGTAGTCAAAGGAGTTAAAAGTTCTGGTGAGAGGACCTCACTCTTTATCTGTAACAAGAGAAATAAAAACAAATGCTTATCAGGGGCAACCTAATAACATAGATGTGCGAGCTGGACCAGTTGTAAGAAAATTGAAAGTGACAGAACCAGAGAACTAGGGAGGGTATTCTTCCCCCCCCCCCCCCCCGCCCCCCGGTACGCGGACCCCTCACTGTTGTGGCCTCTCCCCTCTCTGGAGCACAGGCTCCGGATGCGCAGGCCCAGTGGCCATGGCTCACGGGCCCAGCCGCTCTGCGGCATGTGGGATGCCCCCGGACCGGGGCATGAACCCGTGTCCCCTGCATTGGCAGGCGGACTCCCAACCACTGTGCCACCAGGGAAGCCCAGGAGGGTGTTCTTTTTTTTTTTTTTTTTTTTTTTGCGGTATGCGGGCCTCTCACTGTTGTGGCCTCTCCCTCTGCGGAGCACAGGCTCCGGACGCGCAGATTCAGCGGCCATGGCTCACGGGCCCAGCCGCTCTGCGGCATGTGGGATCTTCCCGGACCAGGGCACGAACCCATTTCCCCCGCATCGGCAGGCGGACTCTCAACCACTGCGCCACCAGGGAAGCCCGAGGGTGTTCTTTTAACACACCATGTCAGTCAATCACAACACATATGCAGATTGATTCAGGTAAAGGACTGCTGTTAGGTGATCCCAACTGGAAAAGAATGTAGTACTCCTGAAGAGATTGCTAGTTGTAACCAGAGCAGCATTAGAAATATCAGTATGCTGTAGGAGCTGTTAAATTCTGGCTGTCAATGGTTATTGATGGTAAAACAACACCACCCCATGGAGAGCCTCCGAGTTCAAATTCTATAGCTCAGCCCCCTTCCAAATGTTGTGGCCTTGAACATGTTTTTTACTGTATTAGTTTTCTCTTGCTGCCATAGCAAATCAACCACAAATTAAGTGACTTAAAACTCCAAAGTGCATGATCTTACAGTTCTGTAGGTCAGAAGTCTGACGTGGTCTCACTGGGCTAAAACCAAGATGTGTTTAGCAGTGTGTTTCTTTCCAGAGGCTCTTGGAGGGAGTGTTTCCTTGCCTTTTCTAGCTTCAAGAGGCTACCCACATGCATTCTTAGCCCTTGGTCCTTTCCATCTTCAAAACGGACAGCAGCGGGTTAAACTCTTCAACATTGCATCACTCTGATTTCTTCTGTAGTTACATGCCTCCGACTTTCATGTCCCTCTTCCACTTTTGAGAACTCTTTATGATTATATTGGGCCTACCTGAGTAATCCAGGGTAGTCTCCCCATCTCAAGGCCAGCTGATTAACAACCTTAATGCCCTTTTGCAAGCTTTATTCAATCTGCAACTTTAATTCCCCTTTGCCACATAACAACATATTCACAGTTTCTGGGGATTAGTATGTAGATATTTTCTGGGGCCATTATTCTGCCTACTAACCTTTTATTTTTAGTTCCTTCATTTGTCAAATGAGACTGTTGTAAAGATTAACAACAAAGACAATAAATTGTATTAAGTGCCTTGTCTGATGCCTGGTATATGGTAGCTGGCATTCAATAAGTGGTATCTGCTGTTATTTCTTGTTTCCTGCATTGCCTTTCCTGTTACGCTTCCACTTTCTTATTGTGCTCTGTGTTTCAGAAATCAATCTTCACAGATTTTCTCTGGTGATTAGAAGTTTCAGATGCGTTGCTTTCATACTAATAAGCATACAGAGGGGCTTAAATAAGTTAGAAATTTTGAGAGCTTAAAAAATTAAATTGCTTACACGTAGAATCCTTTAAAGCATCCTCTCATTCTCTATCCTATATCCTAATGCTCCTGTTCTGTGAAACTACACCTTGTTCTCAAACTTGAGCAGGCATCAGAATACCTGCAGGGTTTGGTAAACTTAGATTTTTGGGCCCCATCCACAGAGCAGAATCATTAGGACTAGGAAAGAACCTGAGACGTTGCATTTCCAACAATGTCCCAGGGGGTATTGAATGCTGTTGGTCTGGCACCACTGCCTTTTGAGAACTGCTGCTCTAAAAATAGCCATGAAGAAAATGGGGTTTATTTGGCTTTCTTCCTGTGTGCCCCTAAGTGTATCTCTGTGTTTTCTGTTTTGTTTTGTTTTGGTTGTTAGCTCCTTAAATACTGATAAGATCTGGGTGGTGGTGGAAAGTGTTAATTTTTAATGGAAACGCGTAAGCATTTCTTTAAATCCAGAATGCAAATATGGTCTCTAAAACATTGTTATTTGAAGTGAAGCAAATTATAACCATGGAGTAGATATAAAAAATCTGGACCTAGATTTAAAAAAACTAGCCAAGGAAGACTATCTGACCAGGATTCATGTGGATTTTTTGCTTATTTCCCATCTTTTTTTCAGTCAGTTTAGCAGGCAGTTTTCCAATTGTGAAAATCGTAACACCGAATGGTTCTCCATCTGATTGTGTTACTGCTTCACAAATCAAGTGTCTTTTAATAATACTGTCTTGAAGTTAGTAAACATAGTGCCATTATTTTGCAACATGGGGCAAAATTATTTTATTCATGAAAGGTAAAATGTTAAATTAATAATGTTGTTTGACACATCCTTGAAATTGTCCTTGAGTTATAGTACTATAAAATACCTAACAATTTGTGCCATGTTTAAACTCAGATCTACTTTGCTATAGAACCCTATAATAAGTCTCTGAAACTAATTTCTTCATAAAGTATATTACGACGGCACGGGTCAAATTTTCTGTATTTATCTATGTGGTAGAGAATGATATCTTAAAGAGAGGGAAAAAGACCTCAGAAAAGTCTCATTAAAACCTTCAAGTATTGTTAAAAAAGTTCAGCTGCACAGAATCAAGTGTTTTTTTTGAAAAAAAACCATGATTCTTTAAGAAGTTTAAGGTCATCGCATTGATTGGATAATAACAGAGAATCAAATGCAATGTTGAGATACTTTGAACTTTTGAGTGATTTAAACTATTTAAGTCAAACATTCTTTCTCAATACTTTTGAACTCAGACTGGAGTTGGATTTTATAAATTCGATGTGTGGCTCATTTCCTAGAAGACTGTCCCTTAAAATAGACATTAATTCATTGCTAACGAGTTGTATTTGTTGTAATATTAATATTGATTGAAAGATCTCAGTGACGCACAGCTTCCAGAACTCTGATATGCACAAGAATCTCTAGAATTTAGGGTCTACACCAGTGGTTTGTAAATGTCAGAGGGACTAAGAATCATTTGGTTTGCTTCTTAAAGATGCAGGTCGAAAGGATTCCACCACTCAGAGATGATGACTCACTAGATCCTCAGTAGAATTTAGAAATTCTCATTTATAGCATTTATTTTGGATGTTTCAGATGCAAATTACTCAGGGACCCCACTGTGAGAAGTACTGGTCTAGGTTATAGTGACGGTGGGCATAGATTTGATGGGAGAAAGAATGGATCCTTGAAGATGGAAAATGGACAAAGGCCAACATAGTGATAAAAAGGAAGAAGAAAGGTCCGGAGCCTGACATAGAAGGTGAATGTGTGGTGTGTCTGTGTGTACGTGTGTGTGTGTATGTGTACATGTGTATATATAGAGAGAGGCATTGGGGAAGGCCAAGAAATGAGCATTGAGTAACATCCATAATTATGAAATAAATTAAATAAAATGAACCCCAAAATGAGATAAGCCAATGAGCATACAGTGAACTAAAAACTTTCACTGTTGTGAAGCCAAGGCATTTCAATGTCAGGAAGCAAGCCACACACCTGAAGAATGACCTTTGTGTCTAATAATTATCCTACTTCAATGAAAAAGGCTCTGGTAGAGTTTCGGGTGAAGAAGCCATATCTCAGTGGGTTGATAAGTTAGTTGGAGTTTATAAAATACAGAAAGTAAGTAGAGAGTAGAAATTTGGATGAGAAGAGTATGTTTGGACAGTAGCCACAGGATAATCGTGATCCAGGGAAGGGTTTTAAAAATGAAAGGAACTACTTGAGTATATTTATAAAAGGCTAATGGAAAGGAGCAAATAGAAAGGAAATACTAAAGATAACAGAAGAAATTGATGACAGATGAAATGAGATCCAGGAAAGCAAGTAGGCAAAGCATAGAGTTGGCCATGAAAAGGTGAGGTGAACTCATTGTCCAACAATGATGGAAAGCAGGAACAATGTTGGGCATGCACAGAAATTTATAGCTTGATGAGAAGTTAAAGGAAGTGGTGTCTGATTTCTTTGATTTTTCTTGATAAAGTTTGAGAGAAGAGGCTTACTGTGCATGTGAGGTTGATAAACTAGCAGTGCAAAGGAATCAGGGTTACAAGTTAGAGAGGAATTTCGATGATCAGCTATGGGGTTTAAAGTAAATAAAGCACTGGCGCATCGGAGGTTTCTCTTAGGTGTAAGAGCAGAAAGTGAGGGGGGATTTTAAATTATGTTCCTTGGGAGAAATCCTGCTTTTGTCCATGAATGATGAACTGCTGTAGGAGTTGTCCTCCTGAGCAAGAGTTTTCAGACATTGGACATCAGGCAATAGAGTATTGTAATCCCTGATAGAAGAGAAACAAATGAGATGATCCCTAAGATTGTCCTAGTTTAGCCTGGAGGTAGTTTCCAATCCTGGCATGGGGAGAAGACCCTAAACAGAATCCAGCACTTTCGCTGAGATCTCTCTTATCTCAGGAGACTTGAGGTCAGAGTTGGGGAGGCTGAAGCGGTGGGAATTTGTGGGAAACAGAAGTGCAGAGAAAGATGCACAGAGAGAGAGAGAGAGCTCCAGATATTTGCAGAAGGATCCTTGCAAGTTGGCATATACATGAGTGAAACTCCGAGAGGCAGAATGAAGAATCACTGGAAAGCAGTAGGACAGGTAATTCTCAGAATTCACCCAGAGCTCAGGCTTATTTGCATTTCCACCAGCCGGGATGGAGAGCCTTCATTACACACAGAGTATTAGGGAGAGTCCTCAGAATGATATTGCCTATTCAAGGGAGTAAATTGGCCTTATTTTAAAGGCTGCTCAAGACCCACTATAACAAAGCTTAAAACCAACACTTCAGGGGATCATATCGAATCACATGTAAGAATGTGCGCCCGCACCCCCCCAAAAGCGCCATACTCTTCAAAGGGATACTACAAAATCTAGCACCAAATGTACAATCCACAATGTTTAGCATTCAATAAAAAAATTATCTTGCACACAAAGAGGCGGGAAACTATGAACTATAACTAGTAGTCGGAAAAAATAATTAAAGAAACATACCCTGGAAAGACAGAGATGATGCCGTTTGCAAACAAAGATGTTAAACAGCTATTATATGCCTATGTGCCATATGCCCAAGAGACAAAGGAAAATGTGAGACGATAAGGAGGGAAATGGAAGATACAGAAACGAACTTCAAGGGATATTCCTATTGTTTTGAAGCCATAGCAATAGAAAGTATCAAAACTAAAGAAGAGAAAAAATACAGATGAACAGAGTCTCAGTGAGCTCAGAGTCTCATCAAGCAGTCTAACATGTGTAATCGGGGTCCCACAGGACAAGAGAAGGAGAACAGAAAACTATTTGGAAAATAATGGCCCAATATTTTCCCAATTTGATGAAAACTAGAAACACACAGATCCAAGAGGACAATGAATTCCAAGCAGAATGAATGGAAATTAAACCACACTAAGGTACAATCACAGTGAAGTGACTGAATACCAGTGATAAAGAGAAAATTCTAAAAGCAGTCAGAGGAAAAAGGCATAACCCTACTCTCTGCCATGGGGAGAAGATATTCACAATAGAGCTGGACTTCACTTTCACCCTGGGGTGGGTTGAGACAGCCAGCAGCATTCAGAGCTAGGTGACTGGGTCCCACACGGAGGGGAATTTAGCAATGGCAGGATCTTCCACAGGGCATGTGGAACAGCATTTTTGGGCGATTAGGGGGAGAGGGAAGGGAGTCATTGAGATTGAGTAGAACTATGAAAACTAATCCTCTGGTGTCTGAGGAGTATCAGGATTGTAATGAAGAGCCTCAATGTTCTTGACTTTGATTTGTGACATTTTGATCTTAGAAATGGCTAAGAATCTCAGACAGTGACCAGTGTGGCCTCAGGACAGTGATGTGCTTTGCTACAACATTTGCACAGGGATGGCAGAAATCTGTTTTCAGTTGTTCTCGTAAAATGTTGGTAGGAAGAAGAGAGCTTTCCTCTTAATATTGTGTATGAGTACAGAGTATTGGTGTATAAAGTCAGGAAGAATGAGGACTACATTTGTTTTATTCAGCTTTATATTCTCATGGCAGAGCACAGTGCCTGGCCCATAACTTGGGATTTAGTAAGATATTTAATGAACTTTTCCATGCGCTCTTAATTGGTGGCAATTCTTTAATACCAGAAACAAACTGAGATTTAAAAAAGTCTGCAACAAATCCCACATACTTACCAGCCAAGAACAATCAAAACGGCCTGAAGTTTTGTTAAATAACGGTATGGTAGAGCCTTTTGGAAGTATTATTTGCAGTCTACTTTCCTGAACTTTAAAGGGAAGATGATGCTTTCTGACCTATTTAGTGTGTATTATGAGCAATAATTATAAAATGTCATGTACTTTATAAAATGTTCTGTAAATGCATCTCTTCTATAAATATCATGCCGATTTTAAAAAATAGGTCATTGTGTTTTTGTCCTTCCAGACTCATATAAAATTGAGAAGAATCTTTAGGAGTCTTGTTGAAAAGTAGAAACATTCATTGTTACATTCTATACCATTCATTGAGTGAACATTTTAAGCAGGGGCCACATGAGGCCAAGAGTTGGAGAAGGCAGAGTTTCTGTCCTTTCAGAATAAACACATGGGTCAGTATTGATGGCCACATCAGTATATGAAAAGTATCATGTGATTAGCTCAGGCTACGTTCTCTGACTGTGAAGCAGGGAGGCTGAGTATGGAGGTGCGCGTCTAATCAACATGATGTAGAAAAGATTTTAAGGATTTTAAAGAGGGATTTGAATGGTTAGAATTGACTCCTGGGAACAGGGAGTGGTATTTAAAAAGGTGTTTGGGCTTTTTCAATGAATTGGGAAAGTCCAAACTAATAGAATTTAGATTAGTTTTGAAACGGAGAACCAGAACATAACAGCCTGAATGGGGCCAGATTGTGAAGACCTGTGAATGCCAGGCTAACAAGTTTGAGCTGTATTCAGGAAAAAAATAGAGAACCACTCTGAAGGTTTACCTGTGATGAATATCTTCGGAGCCTTGCTTTAGGGAAATTTAAGTTTCTGCCATTTCTAGATCACAGGAGTCAGGAGTCAGGTGGACTTGTTAGTGGGCTCTTGTAGTAGTCTAGGTATAGTGTGCTAATGGCCTAAAGAGTGGAGTACAGCGTGAAAGAGAAGTGAAGGGTGGATATCAGAGGTATTGTTAGGAACTGCTTATATTATACAACAAAATGAATGGATTCTTAGATTGATGAGTTGCTGCTTTGCTACATCCTTCAAGGGCAGTTTAATTATTTCTGTAATTACTCTATTTTTCTAATAAATGCTACTGATTTTAATTTTAGTATAAATATGCATATTGCTTCTATTCATATTGTTTTTCAGTCTATATTCCTGTATCAGAAAATGATCATTTAGGAATGATTAATTTGTGGAGTAGAACATGGAAAATTATTTAACCTACTAGGCAATGTTTGTGAATTTATAATAATAAAATAATGATTTGCATATAAAACTACACGCTTTTAAAAATGCTTTCCCCCCACAAAAGCCATATTACAGATATGAGAAGGAAGAACTATCTTTTACGTGGTTACATAACTGTGAAACTCCTCTCATAAATCAAAAAGGTACTAATTGTATTTTTAGCTCTCCTAAATAACTTTTACTCCTAGGTTAATATATATTTCTGACTCCTGTTTGCTGACTAGATTGGGCTGTACTTTAGGCCTTCTCCTTTTTGGTTCCCTGCCACCCTTGTCGTTTTCTAAACTGAGGGGGGGCACCCTTGGAGGAAATGGTCTGTGAAGGACGTTTGCACACTCAGGACTCTGTAGCCAGGGCAGGTAAGGAGGGAGCCTAGGGGTGAATGCAAGCTGGGTTCTGGCTGTACTTGCCTTCCAGGAGGAATGGGGCATGTTGTCCAGGGAAAGTGTGGCCTGTTTTAACCCCTTGTGGTGGGCTGGTTTGTTGCAATGCCCATGGAAGAAGCACTGGGCTTTGTTGTGTTTATCTGTAGGACTAATATACCCATATTTCTTATATTTAGTTTCCCCTCTAATCTCTTTCAGCAGTTATCTCATTCACTTTGGTCCCAACTGCCATTTCGTTTTACTCTCATAGCTATATTATTGCCTCTTTTTTCTTTTCTGGTATAGTAAATACATGATGTTTGTAAGGTATTTTTGGAAAAGAACTCAGTGCTTTCTGGAGGTATCTACTAATTAATCTTTACAGAATCCCAATGAGGTAGATAGGGCTGGATAAGGGTATTCAGCACACAATTCACTAGACCATGCTATCTCTCTGTTATGACAGAGGATTATTATGTTAAAATGTTTATATATTGAGTACATAAATTTGTAGAGATTGATGTAAACCGAATCCTTTAGCAAAAATATGAACATGCTGTGGCATAAAATTGCAATTGTAAAGCATGGTTTATCAACTTCTGGTGTTTAAAGAATTATTTCCTGTCCACACAGTGAACCTCTTTTGGATAGATTTGTTTCCTTTATCTTGTCTCTTTAGGGAGCGAGGGGAGGGGAGGTGGGGCAGTGAGCTACTGAACTGGGATTCCAGCAAGTGACAAACTCTGATTCTTGATGGCATGATTTAAAAATTACAGCAAGCTCCTTTGCCATGTGTGAGGCTCATGTACATGTGTAGAATAGCTTAACTGACTTATATAATTTGTATTTCTGTCTTGATATACTGATAATATTTATTGAAACCAAGGCAGGTGTTTATGCTTTTATAGAGCTTGATGTGGCTCCTCTGGATTACCCTTTTTTCAAAGCAAAATCGTGCTAAAGACTTTCTGACTTAAGGCAGGAAGCTTCACTATGTTTCTTAATTAAAAGCAAGATGTAGTTCTAAGGTGCCTTAGTATTTCCCCCACTGTATCATATGGATTCGCTGGGAAAATAGCAAATAAGTGATGTGGAGAGGGAGGGCTGGAAAGGGAGGTCTTCCTATCTCTTCCCTTCTCTTTTTGCTCAATTTATGCATGCTGCCTTTCTCTTCCCACTCTTGCAACTGTTGAACAAGTAGGAAAGTACTGTTCTTAGATTCCCATTCTGTCTACACACACAAAGATAGCAGATTAATTCTGGTGGGGATTCTTGGGTGTATCAGAGAATCTTGGGGGCTGTAAGAAAATTGAGTCTGTGTGTAGATACATGGCTGCTACTCTGCACCTCTCTGTCTTCCACCAGGATTACAATAGAGAGGGATGTATTGTGGGCTTGGAATCTGTAGGATGACAAGTGAAGAGAGAAGCTTTTTTTTTTTTAAATTTGTTTATTTAATTTATTTTTTTGGATGTATTGGGTCTTCATTGCTGTGTGCGGGCTTTCTCTAGTTGTGGCGAGTGGGGGCCACTCTTCGTTGCGGTGTGCAGGCTTTTCATTGTGGTGGCTTCTCTTGTTGTGGAGCACGGGCTCTAGGTTTGCGTACTTCAGTAGTTGTGGCACTCGGGCTCAGTAGTTGTGGCTCGCGGGCTCTGGAGCACAGGTTCTGTAGTTGAGGTGCACGGGCTTAGTTGCTCCGTGGCATGTGGGATCTTCCTGGACCAGGGCTCGAACCTGTGTTCCCCGCGTTGGCAGGCGGATTCTTAACCACTGCGCCACCAAGGAAGTCCGAGAAGTTGTTTTGATGTGTAGGCATATGGGCTCCAGGTTGATGGGGAGGTGTTCTCTTATCACTGAGATTGAAGGGAAGTGCTCCTTCCTGGGAAGGACTTATGGGAAATAGGATTCCAATTTTACATAAGGCCCTGATTCTGGACCACTCAAGTGCCAGGCATGAGGGAGTTCCTGATGGTTTGTAAGGGAGAGTGGGGTAGTAAAAGTGAAATTAAAGGAAAACTAATTTATCAACCATTTAGCCTCAGAGAGCCTCCTGCTGGGCTCCTGAACTCCCTTTCACATGCATTTGGAGGGAATGTTTGGTGGGGGGCAGTGGGGTTTATCTTTCTTATATGTCTAAGGTACAGATTATTTCTGAATAGACAAAAGCTAAAGATTGTTTTCTTTGCCATTAGACCCTAAAGCTCAGTCCTCGCCTCCGGCCTTTGCCTTGTTTGGAGAACCCCGGTCTGGACAGGCCCTGTTCTCCATTTACCCCACCCTAGCCCCAGCTGCCCCCCAGCTGCCTTGCCTTTGGATGGCCATTTGATCCGCTCTGCAGGCTTCTGCAGAGGGGAACCTGTTAGTGGGGTCAGCACCATGTCGAACTATCTTTTTGTGTTGATGTAGAGAAATAATTGCTGCTTTTGTGCTGTAAAATGTGGCTGAATATTTGCAAATGTAGATTTCCTTTACCAGCTCTAATTCTCTCAAACGGTCAAAATATGAAATCATTATTACATAAAGTTTTTTCTTGAAAGCTTGATTTGCTTAAGGAACAAAGCATTTTTTTGAAAATAATTATTTAAGTAATTTGCTACAAAAAGTATGGAAAATAGATTTTGAAATTACTCTTATGTCCTAAACATCGAAAGTAACTATGATGACTATATTAGCATTTTCTAGATTTTTCTAAATATGTTTCATAGTTGTGATCATAGTATAAGTAAGCTATCATATCCAGTTTAAAAATCTAGATGTTTGACTATAATAAGGTTTTCCCACCTCATTTTGACATTTTTTTGTGATTATAATTTTTTTTGTGTGTGGTACGCGGGCCTCTCACTGCTGTGGCCTCTCCCGTTGCGGAGCACAGGCTCTGGACACGCAGACTCAGCGGCCATGGCTCACGGGCCCAGCCGCTCCGCGGCGTGTGGGATCTTCCCGGACCGGGGCACGAACCCGTGTCCCCTGCATTGGCAGACGGCCTCTCAAACACTGCGCCACCAGGGAAGCCCTGTGATTATAATTTTAAGACTGGAAATAATACTCCAGAAAAATGTTATAGTTGACTTAGTAATTCAGTTGATTTTATATTTCTTCTCAAATTTTGCATATACATTTTTTATTTTACCATATTTTATATTATTTCTTTACACCTTAATTCCCTCAGGATGACATTTGACCTCAAAAACGGTGACTCATGAGCTATATTATTGTTAAATTGCTTTCTAAAAATATTGTGTCACCAAAAGTTATTTTTTAAACATGTTTTATTAGGTAGTATTATTTTCTTCTTTGATGAAATTTCCTGATAGTACATTCACAAAGAGGAGAAGGACAGTGACAATTGTATGGCCACTAAGGTCATATATAAATATATTTTAAAATGTTTTCACTGAAACTGAGAATCTACTAAGCACCTATCACCACAATGGGTTCCAGGCCCCTAGGGATGAATCTGCAGAGCCCTACCCCTAATCCTGCAAGCCCAGAGGGACACTGGCTAGAGCAGACTGATTTAAGAGATGGATATGAGGTTGTTTTGTTTTTAAGCCTTGATATTTATCATAGATACATGATTTTTAAAAAGTTACTGCTACTAATAAAGGTAATCATCAAAAGCTTTTCTCTCTCTTTCTCATTGTTTCTCTATCTCTGTGTCTCTATGTTTGTGTCTGTCTGTCTTTCTGTCTCTGTCTCTCTGTTTCTATGTCTCCTTGTCTGTATGTCTCTGACTCTCTCTCTCTCTCTGGGTCTCTTCTAGTAAGTCAGTAATTAACAAACCCTTTACTGCCTGATCATGGGCTTTTCCAGACTGCTGGTAACTATAATTTACAAATTTGCTGGTAGTGAGATGCTTAGAAATGACTTGGTGGCGCTGTGGTTAAGAATCTGCCTGCCAATGCAGGGGACACAGGTTCGAGCCCTGGTCGGGGAAGATCCCACATGCCGTGGAGCAGCTAAGCCCGTGTGCCACAACTACTGAGTCTGCACTCTAGAGCCCGCGAGCCACAACTACTGAGCCCACGTGCCACAGCTACTGAAGCCCGTGTGCCTGGAGCCTGTGCTCTGCAACAAGAGAAGCCATTGCAATGAGAAGCCCGTGCACCGCAACAAAGAGTAGCTCGCCACAGCTAGAGAAAGCCCATGTGCAGCAATGAAGACCCAACGCGGCCAAAAAATAAATAAATAAATAAATAATTTTTAAAAAAAGAAAAAAGAAATGACTTGGGATGGAATTTGAGAAGTGGTTAATAATAAAGGCTTTAGTGTTTACCATCAAGTCTTTCTTTCACCCACCGACGAAAATTTAGGAGGGAAGTGTGTAGCAGAAATCATATATGACTATTTTTTTCAAAATACAATGAGTAATATTTTAATAGTCACTTTGGGGATGCATTTTTGCATTCCTTTTCATGCCTAACTATCTGAAATGTTTCAAAAGAAACTTGAGAGTGTTTTCTTCCATTGGTTTCAATTAAAAAAAGGGGAAAAAATAGCTTTTTGCTTTACTGCTAAAGTGTATATCCACTTGGCTTCCAACTGCATCAATCCCTATCAGATGACTGTTGCTGTAACAGATTTACCTGGCAAGCAATTCTGTAGTCTGCTAAGGAAAACCGTTCACCAGGGAATGAGTCCATTTTACTTTGTGTTTTTAATTAAAGGTGTCTAATGCTGGAGTGCCTGTTGCTTTTCCACTTTTCAAACATCACAATTCTTCTTTATTTTTCTTAATGTAGGGTCTGATTTACATTAATTTCTTTGTTGTTGTTAATTGGAATCAGGCTGTAACACATTCAAAGAACAGACTTAAGCCCTAAGCAGTTTTTTCCAGGAAGCTTTTAAAAATCTGTCCTCAGTAGAAATTTGGGAGAATTGTTCCTCCAGGGACTGGTGTGATTTCCAGCTCTGAATTCTGTTATATTCAGCTTATAATGGCTCACAGTGTGAGCTACTTCTAGTCTAAATAAGTGCTTAGGCCATATCTCAGGGTGATTAATGACTGAGTGGGAAAGGTAAACACAGCACTTTGTAGACTGAAGACCAGAACAAACCAGTCTGATTCTATTCCCTTCCCTGGCCTCTTGGCCCAGGTCCCCTTCCTGGATTATTCTTATTACTGATTGGAAGTCTCCACTCTTTTTTTCTGTATGAGTATGTTGGGGTGTAGCAGGAGCACAAACCTGAGAAATCAGGAAGTTTGTGTTGGAACCAAGGATTGTACATTGTCTCTAATACATTTTATCTTGTTAGATGTATCACATTATCACAGCCTGTAAATAATTTTTTTTCCCCTAATTTTCTCAGCCAGTGTATTAGGTATTCTCTACGATCTTGTGTGTGTTTGGTTAAGTATTAGCTAGTTATGTTCTCTTTCAAGTGTTTGATAATAATAATAAATAGACTAGGGCTAAAGACTGAGCCCTGTGGCTTTGTGCAGGATGGCTTCTTCCTGCTTGATAACAGTGCATTAGTCGCCTCTTTTTCCAGTATAGAAGTTAGACGAGTCAGAAAGTGACATTACTGTGTTATTATGCATTTGTCATTTCTGCATATTGCCCATAAGGGGAGTACAAGAGATTTTATCAAAAATGCTTTAGTGAAATATGGACAAATTATGAACTGCATCATTTCCTTTATCTATTATTCTGGTAGTTCTAGCTTTTTGTTGGAATTACTCAGAAAATATTCATTTAAATATTAAAGAGAATTTCACTGCGAACTTGGAAACGTTGATTTGTAGGATTTTTAACTCAGTATGTTCAGTATGTAAAATAATGGGACTGTATTTGTCCTTGTGTTCGTATATTACACTCATTTTTATTATTCTCAGTATTCGCAAATAGCACATTGGATCATTCAGCCATTCATTCAGCAAATAGTTTTAAGTACTAGAGAGGAGACCATGTACTTCTCCAAGTTTTCTCCGTAACTTAAGAGTATAAGTTGTTTGGACTAGGAGGCTGGAATTAATTCAAGGTGCTATTAATTTAAGCCTAAGTGATTGATTGAGGTCATTTCATAAATCATGATAGAATGTTATTCTAACCACAAAGAAACTATTCTTTCCTCAACCTTTACTTCTTTGGCCAGGAGTCTCTTATGAGCTAGGCTGCCAAAGCTCAACATCGACTCTCCACCCCAGTTATTGATCTCATTTCAGAATCAGCCTCTATATTACTATTTCTAGAGTCAGGGTCAGCAGGAATATTGTTTTGAGAGAAGAAGTTCCATATTTCATTAGGGTAAAATATAACTGTATTCTAACTTCTCTTTTTAAATTGATTCACGGTGTTTTGACAGAGCTCTTACAAGCCTGTTCTCTAATAGAGGACAAAAGATAACCATTTTCTTATAGATAGTTTTTCATCATTTTGTTATCTCAATCTGAAAGTGGCATACATTGACAACTGCTCCAGCTGTTAATGTGTTATTTTCTTTTGTCAGTGTACTGTGACTGACATTTATTTGAAGGACCCATACAAGTTACCTTGGGTTATACTTCATAGGTAGTATTTCTTAAGCTTAGCTCCAATTTAAACTTCCTATATTTGTTTTACTGAATTACTTTTTTTTTTTTTTTCCAGTCAACTGAAGCAGACAGCTGCTTTCACATTAGTGAAACTTTTTCTCAGGTTCACACTGTTTTGCCATGCTATAACGAATAGACTTTCCAGGCAGCACATCATGCACTGTCTTTTAGTTAGAGAAGACTTAGAAAAACTTTTCTAAGAAAATCTCTATTCTTGTGGTGTTGCCCTCAACAACAAAGGGGCACCCGTGTGGACATGGTCAAGTTTTTTTAAGGCAAGATTCCTTAATTCTCATTAAAGTATATGAACTCCTTATACATAATTTCTTAAACTTTAGAGTTTGTTGAAACATGTGGCTGCATTTAATTGGCATTGTTGAATAGTTTTGTGCCATAGCCCTTTTCAGGAAGGGGAGCAGTCTTGAACTCATTGGAGCTCATAGTTTAGAGAAACAATATTTGGGGAAGATTGCTCGAAAGATAGGCAATCCTTTTTTCCTCTAGGTTTCCCATATTATCTAAAAGCCATCTCCAAATCAAACCAGATCTTGAGAGACTAGCACAAGGAACACGTCGCTTTGACTCCCAAAGAAATTATTTTAGTGAATCAAATTACACTGGGAGCTGCATGCTACATTTATTGCCAGAAAGCTTAGAACCAATTTATGGCTCTCTAATATGAAGTATATAAATGTTTATGGTAAACATATTTGAGCTTTATTTCTGGCTCTAATTGATGTCTTTATTCTCATTTTTCTCCTTCTTTCTCTCTGATTTTACACTTGTGGAATTTTCTTGTGGTTAATGTATCTTTTCAGCTGCCTTTAGTCTTTTCTAGAAAGGAGGCAGATCTAAATAAATAAATATAAAACATCTGTAAGCAGGAAGGAATAGTTAGGAAAGAAAGAAATTTGTTTTCTTTTTGAACTTCTTTTGAACTTCCGTTCTATGTTTAAAGACAATATTTTTGCTGTCTTAAGATGTACTGGTAAATGCTGTTAGTAGACATAAATAAATTTATGTTTAAATTACTTACAGACATCATAAAACTTTACATATGTTGCCTCGAGCAGAATCTTTTGCTCTTGTTTATTCAATGATTTAGTACACTGGCATTTGTAATTAAGACATACTATATATTAACAAATTATTTTAATATTTAATTATTTAATAATTGATATTTAATTAAATAAGGTTATCTTATGTACATATTTCAAAACTCTTTAAAGGTTTACATGCACCATTATACTGGTTAAATTCTACAAAGTAAGCATGGCTTACATATAATACCCCCATTTTGGAGGGTTGGTTGGTTTTGATTTGCCCCAAAAAACAAAGAAAAATATATCATGTGGCAAAGAAAAGTAAGATACTCGATCTTGAAAGAACCTTAAGAGTTACTTATAATTTATCAAATATAACAAGTTATCTTTTTAGCCCCAGAAAAAATGAATATTTAAAGGGACCTTAGAAAGCATTTTGTCCAGCTTTCTCATTTTATGGGTGAAAATAATTGGGGTCCTAAATTTGCCACTCATGTGATATTGTACAATGGGTTATTGACAGTGGGATTTCAAGTCCTGTCTCTCAGTAACCAGTCCTCTTTGTGTTGTGCCATGTCTCCTGTTGCTGTTGTCCATTCTCATTCCAGAACACTCAAATGAATATTAAATCTCCTTGTAAAGTCTACTCATTGAGACCACGCTTACCCCTTGCAATAGAGTTGAGTAGTCTAATCCTTATTCCCAATGATTACCATCAGAAACTTCAAATCCTGGTTCAGTATTTTTCTCCTTTCAGTCCCTCATTATTGTAACCATTCCTGAAATTAATGTACTGCTCTCACTTACCAATTTAGTATCTCTTTTCTGTTTACAGACAAATAGACCCAGAGGGGGCTATAGGCACTTAAACTCCTTCTTTACCCTTTTCAGGTTACATTATGGAATCTTCCTGTTAGTTATAAACAAACAAACAAAAACCCCACAAATAAATATATAGAGTAAACCATCTCAGGGCTCTGAGCATTGAGCTTCACACTGAAAAAAGTAAACAAAAATATATAGAAATAATTCTTGCAGTGTTGCATGCAAAGTAGGAGCACAGGCTTTGGAATCATTTGAGTTCATTTACTGTGAACTCAGTGAAATTAGTCAACATCTGTGAAGCTTAGTATCTTCATCTCTAAAATAGGGATAATACCTACATCTTATGTGTGTTGTTATGAATAAAATGAAGCAGTGTCGTGTGCTGCACATGCTGTTGAAGCACAAGGTACTTGTGCACATGGTAAGTGTTCATACTAGTGTCTGATGTATTGCAGTCACACAGATTTACTGATTCTTCACTGGGGAAACAGGAGCCTAACATAGCTTATGGTGTAATTGGATTGATAGTATTGCAAGGTGCTTTCAAATGTGATTCTGTTGAATAATTTTAGTTATCAGACCTCAGCAGCAACAAAAAGGCCATGTTCATTCATATTGCTTTTGTTGATTAGCTTAATAAACCAGAAATTTGCCTTTTGACTTTTTCCATGATAATCAAAAATGGTACAAACAGGTATTCATTTTATCCAAATCAGGCTATTTCACTTGACACTCTTCCATGAGCTGGCCTACAGATTTAATGGTGAGACAACCTACTTGTAACTTTTAGGAGGTATTTCTGAATCATTTGTCTGTACCCAGAATAAAAATGCTTTCAGGTGTGTTTCTGTGGTGACCAAGGGAACAACCTGGGCTTTTTATATGAGTGTGAATGCCAGTGATTTCCTCTGCAGATATATCTGCCCATGGGACTGTGACATAATTTTAAATTTACTTAGAATTTTAAGTCCTAGGAAGCAGTTCACTGTGACTCGATGGTAAATTCTAAAATGCTCTCAAAAGTATTTTCAAGTTATATTTTTAATACTGAGGTATCTTTATAGACTCATAGTAATAATTTATTTAGCCAAATATTTGATTACAGTTGTAGTTTTCTGATTTTTATAGAATGGCAGTTTCTTTAAGAGATGGAAAATTGATTTAGTTATCAGAGACAAAGTCTGGGCAGGGAGACTGTACCCAGTGTCCTAGGAATGCACTTCTTCCAGGAAAATAAAAACAATAACAACAAAAACAGCAATTTGCTGTTGCTGTTGTAATTTGTAAAAATCTTATTTATTTGAAATAGTGGGTCATTATTTGGACTTGCTATTTCTATTGGCCAACATTTTAAAAATTATAATTATATCGTAAAAGTGGAATTTAAACATTTGCCCCTTACAAAATAAGATCTTGATCTTTTAGTGACATTAGTCTAGTGGTTTATGTTGTTTTCACTTTACTATAATATATTCAATAAACTATGTTCACTAATAATTGAAAAAGGAACCCTGGCTTATCTATATAAGTATGTATTTGGGAAAGAGATGGGGTATAACTTTATAATAATAGTTTTAAATTTTATTCACTGAATAATTATTTGATTTTGATAGTGAGAAGAAAGCTTGTAAAATTCATACTATTATGGGGCTCTTGAGACATTACAGTAATAAATTGCTACTTCTGCATTGACTAATATTCCACATATCCTTACTAGAATTCTTCTTAACTGGGAATTCCATGAATGTATTCAAGGGTGATGATTCTAGATATTCCTGTATCAAAAATAGAAGGACTGTTGGTCCATTTCGCATGAACATCCTTTGGTCTAGAGTTCAATCTTGAAGTGATTACAGCCAAAGACATTGCATGTTAGATTGTAAACTTGAAGGAATCTCGAAGCCTCAGGTTCAAAATCTGGGGTCTGTGGATCACTAGGTTGTCCAGTTTTGATCTTGAACTGCTTATAAACTTAATTTTACATACTCTATTAGGGTAGAGGATCTGTGGTTTTCACAGAGTGGGTTTTGGGACTTCACAAAGATTAAATACCACTGCTTTCTGTAAGTACTTGATATATTCTTTAACAGCGTACTAAAAATCCATTGTTTATTATTTTTAACTTACGTTTTCATGGTTAATCCATATGTGTTTAAATCCATTATAATTAACACATGCAAAACATTATGGTTGATATTAGGGTTCTTGTTTTAGAAGATTGAATTGTTAATATAATTAAGGGTGCTATTAATATGATAATACTTATTTTCCTGATAAACTTCCAATTAAACTTCCCAGTTTGATATTAATTTTACATGTATTTGTTCCATCTCTCCCAAATAGAGTGAATAAACCTGTCAAGTTTGTTAAGGGCACAGAGCATTGGCCAGAGATTATTCAACAATAGTCTTGGAAGAGAACCAGAGATACTATAATCACAGTTCGCCAAGTTTGAGTAATGATTTCTTCAAAGTTGAGAACACCTGTGTGCTCGTGTTTTTTTGAATCCTTTAGACTTTGATCGAGGAGGGGGGCTTCAGAGCTTAGGCCAGGATGCCAATAGAGATTTGCACCTGATCAGACCTTTCTTTTTTTAAGTAGATAGTAACTGCTTCTGCCAGAAAACCAGATCAAAGCATAGCAGGGGAGATTACTACATTGGTTTTATCAGCCACTTTCCAGTTACAGCTCTTGTAAAGCTGATAACAGTGTGGGAGGTGAATAAAATCATGTGCTTTCAACCTTCCTGTGGTGCTTTCATCATGATTTGTTTAAGAACCAGGGAGGACCACGTCTACAGTGTGGGGACACCTGGTCGGTCCCCTCTCCATCCCTGTCAAAGTTTAAAGCTCTTAACTAGTAATCATTGCTCTCACTCCAGGGCAGTTGGGTACCATGTTTCCTTTGCTATTAACGTGGCAACTGCTGTGGCACCTTTGGCACCTGTTTTCTGCCAGCCATCTCAGTTACCTTGGATTAACTTCAGATGACTGGTTTTTGGAGGTTTGTGTTTCTCCTACTGTTATCAAGGCAAAGGGTTGCAGTTTCTATTCCCTCCCTCCACAGACCACAGCATTCATGCAGCCTTTTGTCTGTTTTTTTTGTTGTTGTTTTGTTTTGTTTTAAAATTTCTTCAGGGCTGTTCTTGATGTTAAGGAGCTGAATAAAGCAAGTCTTACTTGCCACAGATTGGCAGTCGAAGTCAGAATCCTGGCTGTTTTAAGATTTAAAAAAAAAAAGGGCCATAGCTACCCAGTCCTGCCCTCTTGTTTTATATAGCATATATACTAAAAAACAAAGCAAGAGTTAGAATCTTGGCTTCTTGATGCCTGACTGGTTCACTGATTCCTGTGTGGCAAAATGCTACACTGGCTACATTTAAATAGACTGTTTCCTGAGATGGTTTTATTTTTATTTTTTTGGTGGAGGAATAAATTAAAAATTTCCTGAGTAGCATTTTAAACATATGTGCACTATCTGAATAATCTTCAAAAGTGCATTCTAAAATCCTGGGTGCTCATACTATACACTCCCTAGAGACACATGTATATATGATGTTTCTGAGATTTCTGACATCTGCACCATATGTGGAAAATGCTCAGAACTGAATATGTGAATTGCCTCTTTTATATGGAATACGTTTATTTTGTAGCACTTTGGTTCTCCTCTTATAGCCAATGTGTACTAATTACTTATGGCCATTGTATATGGTCTTGTAAAGTTGGGGAATGAAGTTTAAGTATCTTGACCTTTGAACCAGTAGAACTCAGTTAAAGTCCTGTTTCTGTCTCTAATATACTGAAATTGTTTTGAATCCAATTTAACCTACGAGTGTCTCTTTTTTTATCTGAAAAAAGTGTGATGTTACAATTTAGACACTTCCTGAGGTTTCCTCAGTACTGAAATTCTAGGAGATGACTTGGAATATAATTTTACTAGTTAAAATGATTATATTTGTGTATGAATATATTTGCATTTTTCTTTTGTTTTCATAAGGTATGATTGACATAGTCATAATTTATTGATGTCAGAAACTCTACTCAACTTATAACATTATTCCTATGGGAAAGCATAATCCTCTTTACAGCTATCTGTAAGATGTGGTTTCTAGGAAACCATCGTGGCCCAAAAGTAAGGACTGCCTGCTATGGGTTAAAGATAACCAGCTAGAAAGTACAGTCAGCAGAAGGGAAGTTAATTTAATTGGTTTAAAGACTTTCTTGTAGCCACAGAGAATGCTAAATTGATTTTGCCTTATTACATAGAAAAACTGCAGCACATTCATTAAACAGGAGGAGTTACTTTTGGAGAATGTATTACCTTCTACACACTACACCAATGATTTTAAGATACTTAAAAACAACGATCCCAAACTTATCATCTGTCAGTTCTTATCCCTAGGACTTGTGCAGGTGGTAAAGGAAATGCATGTAAATAAACAAAGATTTTGCATAAACATAGCTGGCTACTTTATGTTTTCAGTTATCAATAGTTTAGACATGCACTGTTTATATTTACTCTTTATACTTCAACTGTGTCCTGATTTCTATATTTCTATCAGTGACACAACATTCTCAGAATCTCTCTGGTTGGAAACTTTGCAGTTGAAACTGATTCAACTTTACCATGACCCAAACTGCTCTTCATTTTTTCATGATAAAGTCGGTTCTTGAATTGCATTGTCTTTGTAATGTGTTTCATGTCTGGGTAACATTCTTTATTCCCACCATTAGCTAGATTTCTATATGTCATTCTCCTGATTAACTGGCCTCTCTGGCATCAGTATACAAAGTTAAGGCATCCTGCAAACTGATTTTGGGGATTTAAAACCCTTTGCCTGTTTTTCAGGCCCCTCTAATCATACCCTTTTTTGCTTTCATGTTAGTTGAAATGTAACCTTTTGAGCCTCTCCAGCTTTACCTAACTTTTAGTCTCTCCTCTGTGTTTCAGCAGATCTATGTAGCTACAGCTACCACAGCCCATATAATGTTGTTTTGTAACTTCCTTCATTTTACCTAGTCTCTGGGCTTCTTGATTGTTCGGATTGTCTTTATTTTAGCTTTGTAGCCAGATGTCCTGATACATTGCCTGACATTATAAATAGATGCTTTTAAAAATTATTTTTTCTGCTGCTGAGCACAGGATTCATGTATTCTACTGTAACCTCTCTTCTCCATATTGTCTTGCTCAGTGCTGGGCACAAAATTAGTTGCTAAGATTAAAAATTGCCACTTGAACCCTTATCTCAATTTAAGTACTTCTGTATTTTTGATTTATGCTATTTAATGATTTTTGTTTCACAGATATTTGCCTATTCAAAGCATTCTTAGTTTTAGTACTTAAAATATCACGTACTACTTTTTATACATGTAATTGTGGAAATTTAGTTTTTCTTCATGTATTTTCAGTGACAGGTTTACAGCATTCACTTGTAGCCGTAGGCTTACAATTAGGCAATTTCATTCTTATTCTAATAATGTAGAAGTTAATGAATTTAATGACTGGATTAGTTACAAATTTTTGCAGGACAGTTAGATGCCATTTTCTTTTTTTATAAGATTGATAGACTCTGGAATTTTGCAGGCCATTTTATTAAACTGTTTGCCTTTGTTTTATCAAAGGGAATAAATTCCTGCCCTCTGGGATTTTTCTGGAACTAATTATCCCTGAGCTTGTGAGCTTGAGACACTTTTACCACGTTGCTCTCCTGTCTGATTTGACAGGAGAATTAATGATTGATGTGATCTCTTTTTTCTGTCTTTAACATCAGAGAGATAGCTTATTGTATACAATTTCACCTGAATTGTTTCTTTTCACGAGGGTAAAAGTACAAGAAATGACTGAAGAAGATCACATAATAGATGAACAGTCACAAGGCATCTTCATTGAGTTCATATTTACATTTTATTGGCAGAAAGCAAATGATAAGACTAATGATTATTTCCCTCAGGATGTTAAGCATACAGTTCTCCCTTTCCTAACAAGGTAAGGAAAGAAATCTGAAAAGTATCTCTCAAGGCAATACATTAAATCTTCTACTTTTGTTTGTAGACTCATTAATAAACACTTTATCTTATTTTGTCTTAAGAGACTATATTGGTAGCAAAAAATAAAATACTAAGGATGGGTTCAAGATACTGAAAATAGTTTCCTTTAGATGACATTTATATTAAAGAGGACTTAGTACTCCAGATAAAGGACTGATTTAGGGGTAGATGATCATATTATTGTACAGTAATTTAACTAGAGCCATTATGTTTTAGAAATTGTAAAACAAATGAATTGTTAAAAATAATTTTACTGTTCAGTGGGGCACAGTGATTATTACAGAATGATGATAGTTTCTATTGGTAATGCAGCTGGCAAATACAAGTAAACTGCTTTACTCTTTTTGTCTGTCTTTGATGCTTTGCCTTTCTGAATATGGACTGTTTCCCAAGAAGACTGAAAGCATAAGTGTTTCTAATAGTTCTCTGTTTTATATAAACTTTAATTAATGGTTCTCTCACTTTCTTTGCATTTTATATTTCCTCTCATGTAAGAAATGTCTTTTTGTGTTCAATACGGATTACTCTTGGAATTTAGTGACAAAGGTGGGTTAATTTAAGTCATCACCATCAATTTAACAAGCACCTCTGGCAATATGTTTTTCATTTTTTAAAAATTGTATCATGAAGCAAAATGATAACAGCAATGATTATAGGATAATCACACACCTCTGGGCATAAGAATGGGAAAGGTGCAAACAAATGCATCTATTCCTTTGACATGATGATTATTTCATAATAACTGAGTGCTTCATTCCAGTCTTCCCTGCCGTTACTGTCCCATTTTTTTCCCTTACTCTATTAGACTGAAAGAGGAATAATGGAATTTTTCTCAAAAATATGATGTTAAAATATCATGCTGGTAGTTTTATGATGGTTCAGTATATATTTCAGCTCAACTGTATATTTCCTTATAATCACAAGGAAATCAGAATGGTCCATTAGCCCAAGAAGTTTATATAATAGAGAAAATAGATTTTTTTAAGCTCTTTTGTTCATGCCTTTCCTAATACTTACCAGATCTTTTTTCATAAATCTCAGATTTTAACTTATATTCCATTGCTGCTGACAGCTTTGATATACATTCTTGTGTGTGTGGATTTGCACTATTCTTAGGATATTTAAGCTAGAAATGAACATTTTACTCAGTGTTTCAGGGACCATACATAGCCATGGTTCTAAGACCACAGACAAGGGAGTTTTATATGTTGTTGCTGTTAACTGTGGTGTCTTGTGGGTTGTTTGGTCAAGTACTTAGTGTAAACTGTTCTGGGGGAGATGTTTTGTGAATTGTTGGTAGTAGCTGAATATTGGGGGAAGAGTTACACAGTTTTAAAAAGCATCGGCTTTAGGATTAAATCCAGTTATAGTAAAATCCCAGCTGAATCGCTAGCCATCTTTTTCCTTATAAACTTATTTATGGCATCTAGACCTCAAACTTTTTCAGAAGGGCCTAAGGCACTGTGTGACAAATAAGTGTTCAATGAATAGTAGTTCTTTGTTTTTTCCATCTCATGTTTGCCCTCACGTTCATAAGTTTGGTTGGACTATGTGTGTTGAACGGGTGGGTGGGTCTGAGGTAGTGGTTGATAGCTTTGTATAGAGACACGAATAAAGACACCCAGGCATTGTTCTATTCCTGGGGATAACATGAGTTACTCAAGAGATTCCTGAAATCCTGAAAGGTCATTATAACTGTTTCTTGTCAACATACTGGAGGCCTTTGCTGAGAGCCGTAGGAAGCCTCACTGAAGCCATGACCCTTCTTGATGGGACTCTGATAGGAAATGAAGAATTTATTGAATGCCTGTGTATTGAATCCATGTTAGAACAGTTCACATGTTATCACATGAGCCCCTCAAATCAGCCCTGTGTTTCAAAGAATGAAGAAGGGATGTGGGAGGCTCATATAACATTCTCAGAGTCACAGTAAATGATGACCCAGGATCCCAGCCCAGGTGGGTCAAGGCTGAATTATAAACCTAATCATGGCTATTTTTGGTTTGTATATTTTACATATATATGTGCCCACATGTTTTTATTCTTTGTTTTTATTATAGATGTGAAAAAATATATAAATAAAGGAGAGATTTTTCATCCCATGAAACACACGTTTTAAATGATACAGCAGTTAATAGGTTTTGGTGAAGTAATAAACGATAGAGAAATAAGAGAAAGAACATAAAATAGTTCATATTTTATTGACTGACCTAGTGACTTCCATTCTTGTAAATTGGTTTAAGAAATGCATTACATTTTTGCCTGTTCAAAGATGCATTTATAGCATGTAGATGAATCAAAGACTTTCCTCCTTTTCCCATTAGTTTGTACAGACTCGTCAGTGATATTGATTTGTTATTTTCTGGGTGTGCATTAATATGTGGATATGTTGTTTCTGCTTGTTCCTGAAAATCTAAATATCAAGAGTAGCATTTAATTAGCTGTACTTTTATAAGATTAATAACATAATAGCCAATCTCATAATAAATAATCAAATGTTTCATTGTAATATTTGTTGATAATCTCGAGTGAGATTAATAACATAATAGCCAATCTCATAATAAATAATCAAATGTTTCATTATAATATTTGTTGATAATCTCTAGAACAGAGTGAGATCTAATATTCGAGTGGATTGCTTAGCAGTTTTCCCCCAAAATTACACTCTTCTGTATGCCTTCATATTCTACTTCAATTTCATGTTTTCACTTACATCCACAGGCAAGCCCTGTTGGTTAAACAAACTTGGAAATGCTTGGAAATGTTGTTCCCAAGAAGCACATAAAAGCTTTTGAGTTGAGACTTGGTTTAGTACAAGATCGTTTTATTTCTTGCACCCTGTATGCCTTGCCTGAATTCTTCCCTTTGGCATTGTTGTATACTTAGTTGTGTAATCACTACCCTGGTCTTCCGGACATGTTGCCTTCCCTGCTGGCGAACTAGAATCATGATTCTAGAGAGACCTTACAGATATTATGGTCCAGTGATTTAATTTTATGGAAGAAAGAATTGTGGCCCAGAGACATTGACCCAGTATCACCTGTAAGTGGCATAACCAGGATTAGAACCTGGGCCTGATTTCTAAAACCAGTGTTCTTTAGCTCATACCGAACTGTGTAGGCCTTTGAGTGTATTCAAGTTTTGGCTTGTAGGAGAGCATAGTATTTAATTTTTCTCGGCTTCATTTTTAGTATCTGTAGGGCATGACTGTTAATAACCGTCCTACCTACCTTGCATCTCTTTTCTGTGAAGCAAATAAAAGAAAGTAGTGCATTAAGATACTATAATGTTGTGGTTCTTAATAATGATGACTTGCATATTTAGAGCACTTTATAGCCCTTCACATTTGCTGTTAATCTGTGATGGAGAAAAGATGCCCACATAGAAATAGCAGGACAGCATATATCACCACTGTGTGGCATCATTGTTTAAAAGAGCAGGTTGTTTTTCTATTAAGGAAAGGTTATTTTTTAAATCTTGGTTTTCTTGTTAGCGGTGGATACCTCGCATGCTACTCTAAATACCTTAAGCATATACGTAACCAGTTTGATGAGAGGTTTCAGGAAACCACTAGCCATTATTTTCATTTATACTTTGGACAGATTTCATAATTTTTGGTCATTTTCAGTTATTAAAATCCAGGTCAGCCCAGTTTAAGTTTACATGCTCTAATTTTGCCTTTCCTCCACTCACTGTCACCTAGACTTGCAGTTGAGCTTTTGAAGGAGAGAAATCGGTATACAGCTGACTGTTTCTTTTGTCTTTTTGCCAGGACTGGGTTCGGACGCAGACATAAAGGGGGCAGAGGTCTTCTTCCTTAACTGGACCTATGTCAGTTGTGGGGAGGAACCCCTGATTTTACTCTGAGTTTGCTTCTTTTATGGCTTTTTGCTTTGCTTCAAAGCTCCACTGATGGGTGTGGGCTTTCCTCATAGCTGCCATAGGGATGGTTTACTTGACATGGTATTCCGCTTCACCTCAGCCCCCTCTATCCTCAAGGACTCCCTTGGAAAGAGGCTACTATGTCCTCCCAAACCTTTACCAATGGTCCACCACTCTGACCTTTCCAGCTGGGGTGGCCCCTCACTTAGCTGCTGCCTGTGGAGACCTGGAGCTCCCAGTACCATCTCTCTTTCTTTGCACAGTCTCCATGTGGAGACAGGCGAACTGCCCCCATGTCCGCAGGACAGCAAGGAAACTCCCCTGTACCTTCCAGACACATTAGTGCTGTGCAAGAGCTGGCTTGTACTGGCTCACAAAAGCTGATTGCTAAATTTTTAGGAATTTTGTGATCTTGCTGTTAACATAGCCATTACTAATTACATTATATAAGTGAATAATCAAATATATTATATTGAAAACAAAGTAATAAATACTTAAAACTGATCACTTCCTAGTTAATTTACTGCATTTCATTATCTATACTCTTGATGTTGTTTGCATCTGTTGTCTTTTTATGGTGGAAAATACTATATAATAGCATGCTACTGCACGTCTCTTCCCACTCTGCATTCAGTAACTTCTCATTTGTAACTTGAAATTGGCCATGGTGGGAGTATTTTCGCCACTGAAATAATAAGTGCCACAAACCAGGATCTGTCATCTCCCCTGCTTCCCAGTAAGTTGTTGAACATTTACCAGCATACCACTGGGCTCACTACGTTATGGTCCCTTCTGATCCTACCGCTGTAGGCCACCACAGCAAGTGTCTCTCTGTTAACAGTCTCCTCTTCATTCTTATGTGATTTTTACCAAATTCTTCCAAGGGCTTTCTCAGGAAGCATTTTTCTGGGAGCCATTTGCCTTCTCACAGGTACTCCCAGTCCTGATGAGTGATTCTTTTAGAACTTCCTTCTATTTGGCCTTGGAAAGGTTCCCGTGGGGTAAGGTTCCCTGCTTCCCCTCCCTCGCAGAGGTAGGCGTGCCCATCATGGACAATAATGTATTTCTCTCCCTTGTCAGATCAGCTGGCTGTGAAGTTAGTGGGCTGTGTAGGGCTGGACCTGTCATTGTTCAGCAAACCCTGAAGGAAGATAGGCTCTAACTGTTTATGAATTATCTAGAATGTCAAGTATACTTAGAACATTTTTTGCCTTTGGTTTTGTACGGCAGTTTCAAATTCTTGCAAAAAAGAAGTACCAGTTAATCTGCTATTATAAGAAGACTAAAAGAGCCAGAGTATTTTATATATTTTAGTTATTTAACAAAGTAGACTTTTCATGTCGATGTTTCATATTGACATGTAAACTAATAAAAGTAAAATGTAGATATTTCTGTTGTCTAAGGCTCTGCTGTTAAACTGATTTTCTAAAGCAACTGACAGTTTAGATGATTTTGGGTAAAGTGTCTATTACTGTCTCCCTTCTTCTCTGCCCCACCACCCTCCATAGCCTGTAGGTGGGGATAGTTTAAGGTTTATCTTTTTAAAAGAAAACTTAAATAAACACTCTCATTTCTTTTCCTTGGGAAGTTAGTATTCTCTTTGTATGTGGAGAGTTTAACACTTTTCAAAGAATTCACTCTTACAAAAAAAAAGGTTCAAAAATTTAGGATTGTAAGACACATATTGATGATCAACATTTGTATTTTAACTTAAGACTCAATCTGATTCCCTTAAGATACAAATCTCCTTTTAAGAGAGTACAATTTATAATATATTTTCACTGCATAAACTTACTTGGTTTCAAAAATTTAATCTTGAGTTTGTCTCACACTGTTTGAATCTAGGGAGAAAGCATGTTGGAAATTGGACATTAAATTGGTGTATCAACAATTTTGTGTTGTAGTATAACTTTCACCCATGCTGCTTATTTTGTCGTCCGTAAAATTGGGATGAAATCCAAACTTGGAAAGTAATATTTGACTGTAATAGCAAACCATACAGCACTGCACAATACATATAAAGCACCCTTGACCTGTTTTGTTATTTGTACACATGGAGAGACTTTTCTCAGGCTGAGTAGGTACTGGTGTTGGACTCTAGATTTAATCATGTTTCTCTTGCTTGTTGGTGCCATTAAATAATTAGTCCACCATGTAAGGGCTCAACTCAAAGCTTTCCTTAAGAGTAGAGCCTATTCTTGATTCTTATGGAATTTAGATTGCTCTTATATGAAAATTTACTGTGATACTCCATTTATGTCTTTTTTACTTTTGACTTCACTATCCTTAATATACCTCCTAAATGCTATTCTCCAAATTTGTTGAAATGCATATTTCAGAGCTCTATTGTTCAATGAGGTAGTGACTAGGTAGATGTGATTATTTAAATTTAATGAAAGCTAAAAATGGCAACATAGTGCCCATCAATAGATGAATGGATGAAGAAGCTGTGGTATAGATATATATTGGAATATTACTCAGCCATAAAAAAGAATGACATCTTGCCATTTCTGACAACATAGATGGACCTAGAGGGTGTTATGCTAAGTGAAATAAAGCAGACATAGAAAGACGAATACTGTATTCACTTATATATGGATTCTACAAAACAAAACAAATGAACAAATACAACCAAAGATAAATACAGTCATAGATACAGAGAACAAACAGGTGGTTGCCAGAGGGGCTGGGAAGGATTAGAGAAATAGATGAGGGAATTAAGAGGTACAAACTTACAGTTACAAAATAAATGAGTCATGGCGATGAAATGTACAGTGTGGGAAATATAGTTAATGATAATGTAATATCTTTGTATGGTGACAGATGGTAACTAGACTTATCTTGGTGACCATTTTGTAATGTATAGAAATATCGAATCACTTTTTTGTGCACCAGGAACTAACATAGTATTGTGGGTCAATTGTACTTCAAAAACAAACAAACAAACTCATAGAAAAAGAGATCCTATTTGTGGTTACCAGAGGCGTGGGGGTGGGAGAATTGGATGAAGATGGTCAAGAGGTACAAATTTCCAGTAACAAGACAAATAGGTACTTAGGGATGTAATGTAAAACATGGTAAATATAGTTAACGCTCCTGTATGTTATATATAAAAGCTTTTAAGAGAGTAAATTCTAGGAGTTCTCATCACAAGGAAAAAGTATTTTTTTCTTTTTCTTTTTTTTAATCGATATGGGATGATGGATGTTCACTAAACTTATTGTGGTAATCATTTCATGATTTATTTAACTCAAGCCATTATGCTGTACATCTTAAACATATACAGTGCTGTATATCAGTTATATCTCAGTAAAACTGGAAGGTTAAAAAATTAAAACAAATACTCCTTTGTTTAAAAAAGAAAAATATATTTACTCAGTCACGCATTTCAAGAGCTGAATGCCTACATGTTGCTGGGCCACAATGTAGGATGAATAGAGAACGTTTCCAGGTGTCACACAGTTCTGTTGGATGGTATTGCTCTAGACTCTGCATCTCCCTTATGTAGTACCTGTCCTTTAATAACTGTAGACATGTGGCTAGATTATATTGTATTTTAACCATTTTGCTAATTCATAAATTGGGACAAAATGTATCTTATAAAGAAAGTATAATAAAAATAAACCCATGATAAAGACAGCATAGTGTTTTACCTGTTAAAATAACTTAAGGACCAGCTTGGAAAATTAACTGTTATTTGGTTTTTGTAACATTATTTTTCCCCTCTAGAAACATCATCGTCAAATTTCAAATCCATACAACCCATTGAAAAGTCTCTGTGAATATTGATTTCTGCTTTTATATCTTTGATCATATGAGCCAAAGGATATAAAACAGTGAATCGTCTAATATGTTGAAAAAGAAATTGAAGTTTTGTTTTGAATTTCTAATTTTAAGCATTGGGTTTGATATAGAGTAAAAAAGCTGTGACAAGATGGGATTTATATTTGTGCAGGTAAAATAGAAAGTGAAGTTCAGAGCTGGATAGAGTAATAGATCAAGTTGGGTATAAAAGAAATTATGGCTAAACAGGTTCAGGATGAAAAATTGATTAGAGACCTCAGCCTGTAACTAATGAGAGAAGTGGAAAAGCTAAGAGATTGCAAATCAGTTTTGTAATTTAGGTTAATATTTTGTTTTTCAGACTTTAAAGGGGAACTATACCATTAAATGTTAAGCTATTAAAGGAGTGTTTCTTAGGCACCTTTAGAGTAACTTGTTATGACATCCTATTTTTTTTTTTCTGTAAAATCTTCTAATGTATTTGAAATTTCAGTGACAGCATACTTTAATACTGGACTTGAGCTAAAAATGAAGTTTGTTGAAAATAATTTTTTAAAATAGTGGTTATATAAATCTTTAATTGCTTAGGAGATTAATAAACTGCTTTCAGAAATGGACATTACACAAGTATCTCCAAGGAGAGTGTTCCCATCTCTCCAACTCAAATTAGAAAAGCGGTACACTACAGCCCTATGACTAGCTGGCCTCCCTAACTCTCTCACTTCCTTTTTTCCTACCTGAAGACATGTGTATGGAAGGCATACTACATGCCACTTGCTATGCTGGACATTGAGGCTGGCAAAGACAAGGGCCATTTTCTCCATTTCCTAGGCCATACCCATAGTTAATACCATCGTCACCCTTTCCTCGAGTAACTGCAGTGGTCCCCTTAATATTGCTTCTGCTTCTGGCTCTTACTCTCCCACAAAATACTTATCCCCACAGTTGTCACAATCAGTTTCTTTAGATCATAATTCAGATTAAGTCTCTCCTCTGCTATAAGCCTGTTCTACTACATTTAGAATAAAATTCGATCTCTTTTTTAAAAAATGGATTTTAAAATATATTTTTGAGGAAGCCATGTCATCAAAAATGTAGTTCAGAGAATGATAATATAATCTATGGGCCTAAAAATGATTTTCTAAATTATGTCAGTAATATATTGATAAATTATAAAAATTCAAATACAGAAGTTGAAAAAATAAAAAAGTGAAACTCCTCCATATTATTTCACCCCTTCCACCCAACACCTCACTTGAGGTAACTACCATTGGTTGGGTCTATATGCTTTAAGACTTTTTTCTATGAAATTACAGTCGTGATTTTACCTTCTCAGAGATTTCCCTGATCACACGTCTCATCCTCTGTTCTTTGTCACCATAACATACGTTCACTTATTGTCTTTCTTCTATATTAGAATGTTTTTTATGAAGGCACCAAATTTTTCCATGTTGTTCATCTCTTGTTCACTTTTAGGTGTTAATAGATAGCTATATAACATTCAAATGCATATGCTATGCTAAAAGGGTCAGTAGACAATGAAGCCAGTATTTTAATTCCATATTTATCTCCTTTACTTTCCCATTGCCTTGGATTTGTCAATTATCTCTAGTATTAGCATGGGCACTTCAGGAAAAGGGAAAGGAAAATATAAAATCAAGACTTAGCTGGGAATTCCCTGGCAGCCCAGTGGTTAAGATTCCGCACTCTCACTGCCAAGGGCCCAGGTTCAGTCCCTGGTTGGGGAACTAAAATCCCACAAGCTGTGAGGCCAAAAACAAAAAAACAAAAAAAAACCCCACTAACCTGTTAGCCAATTAAACCATGCATGATTAACTCTGTGGTATCATTGTATGTGTAAAATATTTTGATCTTTTAAGCATAATCATATGTTATTACCTTGCTTGATTTAACATTATGCAGTGATCTTATTAAAGAAATTTGAAGGTATTTCCCATAACCTTTATCCTTTTACAGAAGAAAATAGGTACAAACAGTATAGATACAGCTAAACTAGTGTCTTTTAAAAATGAATAAACTGTAGTGTAAGTAAAAAGGAAATCATTTTATTTCCTGTAAACTCCTCCTGGTGCATCTCCTCAAAATATCATATTTAAGTAATTCTTAGTGGTCCTAGTTCATTTCTGAATAAAAAATCCATTCTGGCTACTTTTCTTTCTGCCAAGCTTTTCACCAGTAAAGTTTAGGTCTATTTACAATTCAGAGCGCCCTCTGATTTTTCAGAGTCCAGAGTTTGAATTAGTTCAGTAAATCGTTGCTTTTTTGGTGACATACAATATAGGGAAAATTAAAAATGAATTCCATCCCTCTCCTATCTATGAAAACTGGGTTTAACATAGAGTGAAAGGAATAAAAACTTTGTGTTTTATTACATGAACCTCACTTACTGTTTTATAAATCTCAGAGTGAAGGCAACGTTTATGACATTATTTTCAGTCTCATATTAAATTTAAGTAAAGCCTCTAAGATTATTTACTTTAAACACTGGTGTTTTGGGAGTAAAATTCTGGATTAAAAAACCAAACAAACAAACTACACACACAGTTTTCCTGGAGATATAATAATACATACTTGCTCTCTTCATAAATATGTATATAAATATAGGGATAAAATCTTCTCACATTGTTGTACATGTGTGCAATAGATATTTCTTGATTGGCTGAGTAATATCCAAGCATGTTTAGGTACAATTTTAGATGTTTAGTTCCTTCTGATGAGATTCCAGTCCTTCATTCTAGTTATTGCTGCCAGTGTCCTTTTTTAGGTGCAAATCAATCACATTAGGTACTTCTTTCTTTCTGATGACTATCAAATATTACTCACTGCAGACATTTTTTTGATGAATAAATGAATAGCTAATTGTTTAAACTTTATAAAATTAGTATTTTATACAGACATTCATATATTTTAATTTTAGCTGGGTATCTGAAACAGAAAACCCATGAGTCCAACCATGAAATGATTTTCCATGCAAAGAGAAAGATACTGAAGCAAGAAGACAGGTTCTTAGAACCAACTCTTCCATTACTAATTGTTGGACCAAGACAAAGACTTCTAGCTCTGTTTCTTTATCTCTAAACCAAGGTAGATCAGTTTAGATGCATGATTCTCAGACTTTAGCCCGCATCAGAATCAACTGGAGAGACTTTGTGGGTGAGGCCTAAGTATTTTGCATTTCTAACAAGTCCCCAGATGTTGTTGATGCTGGACCATTGGCCTGGCCTCTCCAAGGTATTTTTGCAACCTTCAACATATGTATGATTTGCTAATATATTAATGTCACTGTGCAGAACCAGGGCAAAGTTTAAGAAGGTTAAATATCTTCTGAAGTCTCTGGAAAAGGCCTTTGATTTTTAAAAATTTCTGATCTACTTCTAGATTCATTTGAGTGACTCATTCAGGTCACCTAAATCGCTTTAGGTTGGTTTCTATTGTTTATGCTGTTCATTAAAGAACATACTTGATCATTACAGTGACTGTCACATTCCCTCACCTATAACCAAATCCTGCAAAAAAAATTCTTTTCCTCCTTTCTCATTCCCTTTTCTCAGTAAAGATAGAGCTTATCTTTCACTATCTATCTTTGAAGGCCAATTTTATTCCATTCCTTTTGTCTGCTGTGGGTAACAAAAATGGTTTATGAACCAATCACATTTTTTATATAGTTTTAGGCTTTTGTAATTATACAAAGAGTTCCAATGATTTCTTTCTCATCAGTATTGTTATTTCTAAAATTCCCTGCTTCCGATAACCCATTTTTTATTGATTTCCAGATACCCTGAGGGGTTATGAGTATTCTTCAAAAATAATATTGATTTTATAATATAGAAAGGGATGTCCATTTTCCTTTTTTGATTGAGATTTCAGACTTCAGTACTAGCTAACTTCAGGTCTCTGAGTATTCTAGATAAAAACTTTTTGTCTTAAAATTTTATCAAGAAAAATTCTTAAAGTATGACTGTGTCCTTCACTGATGTATGACACATGATTATTTTATTAACTATGTCACCGAATATTTTAGTTGATATTCTGTAAAGAATTAAATGAAATGTATACTTTTAGTTAATTAAGCTCAGAATTTTTAAATAAAAAAGTCAAGGCAAATATGTGTCTGCACATTTCTGTGTATGCACCCATTTTTCAGCAGTGCTGGGATGTCTAACATTATTGTAGTGCTAGGATTTCTTCTAAAGTTTCCCACTAATATCTTAAATTATATAATAGCTAGTTATGTCTGTACTATTTAATCCTTAGAGCCAAAGATCTCACTTTGCCCATTTACCTGCAAAATAAAATGGGAAAAAAATTTATGGAGTTATTTATCCCTGTGTTCAACTAAGTACACAAATTGGTTACACTAATTAACTTTGTGTAAAAATCTCTCCCTTCCCTATAACCCTAACCTGTTTTTTCAAGAGGGAAAGGTTACTTGTAGTACTTTTGAAATTATTTAATTCTTAAGCCAATATGATGAAAATAAAGAGTTCTTTTTTTACACGTGGTCTTAACAAAACAATTACTTATTAATATGTTTGCATTTGTGATGTGAGGGCTCAGGTTTAGCATTCAGTTGAACTTTGCCTTGATGTAGTCTGATCTGGTTATACTACCTGTTGAATGGTATTTAATTACCTGGTTCACTTAAAGCTTGCTTTTCTTTATAATATAAATGCATACTACCAACAGATTTTGTATGTTGATAGATTTTTAGTGTGATAATACGTATAGGTTGCTCTGCTCATTTTAATTTTCTTAATTGAGCTCCATGAGTATAGATTAAAGCCCTTGAGAGTCACTTATGTTTGGTGAGAAAAAGACTTACTGTGTTAGTTTGAAAGCATTTTTTTTCAGATATAGTTGTGCAAGTGAAATGATCTACTTCTGCTATGTGTGAGATTGGACTGTTGGTGCTAAAATTTAAAAGGTTCTGCCTGTGGATTGTAGGAAGACAAATGGCACATCTCTAGAAGCAAGGAAAAATAGTGCTGAAATTCAGTGTCATGTTGATAGAAATAGCAACCGTAACCAGTCATCTTTTATTTCTGGCTCAGACAACTAACTATAAAATATAACCCAGATGGTGGAGCTATGATAGCAAAGATACAGAAATGACATTTTGCTGATGAATTTGCTACCCTTTGCTTCTCCACCTTCAGTTTTACACCAGATCTTTTATGATGTAAGTTGTTTGCTTATGTATTTAAGGACAGACCCATAGGATGAAAAATGTGATGAATGGCGTTTTTAGATCTTGGATTATTTTAGTTAACTTTTGTTTCATTTCCCTCTTCTAATTGCCTTTTTGACTTTTCCTTCTTATTGCAAATTCACACTCTAACATAAATTAGGCTGTGCCATGAATAGTGGGTCCTACTTCAATTTATTTCTGATACATATTTAAAGGCATTTCGAATATAGTATTATGCTCAGTCTGTCTGCCTGTCTTGGAATTGAGTATTCTAAAGAATGAAGGGAGTTGGACACATTATACTGTGGTCTCTAGTCTCAGCTGGCTTCACCATAGTAGGCCTCCAATTGAGACCAAAAAGGTTTCATGTAAGGGTAGTTTAGTGATGCTGGTGTAGGATTGTTTAAAATGTTTTTTGTCTTAGAGATTAAGAATGGGTAAGGTAGTGGGTGTGTTACTGCCGTACTAAAGAGGTAAGAGAGGAGCTTCAAGATGGCGGAAGAGTAAGAAGTGGAGATCACCTTCCTCCCCACAGATACATCAGAAATACATCTACATGTGGAACAACTCTTACAGAACACCTACTGAACGCTGGCAGAAGACCTCAGACCTCCCACAAGGCAAGAAACTCCCCCACGTACCTGGATAGGGCAAAAGAAAAAAAAAAAACAGAGACAAAAGAATAGGGACGGGATCTGCACCTCTGGGAGGGACCTGTGAAGGAGGAAAGGTTTCCACACACTAGGAAGCCCCTTCGCGGGTGGCAGAAGGGGGGAGCTTCGGAGCCACGGAGGAGAGCACAGCAACAGGGGTGCAGAGGGCAAAGTGGAGAGATTCCCGCACAAAGGATCGGTGCTGATCAGCACTCACCAGCCTGAGAGGCTTGTCTGCTCACCCGCCAGGACGTGTTGGGGCTGGGAGCTGAGGCTCGGGCTTCGGAGGTCAGATCCCAGGAAGAGGACTGGGGTTGGCTGCATGAAACCAGCCTGAAGGGGGCTAGTGCACCACAGCTAGCCATGAGGGAGTCCGGGAAAAAGTCTGGAGCTGCCTAAGAGGCAAAAGACCACTGTTGCAGGGTGCACGAGGAGAAGTGATTCAGAGCCACCACCGAAACGAGCTCCAGAGACGGGCGCGAGCTGCCGCTATCAGCATGGACCCCAGAGATGGGCATGAAACACTAAGGCTTCTGCTGAAGACATCAAGAAGCCTGTGCAAGCACAGGTCACTATCCACACCTCCCCGCCTGGGACTTTGTGCAGCTCGCCACTGCCAGGGTCCCGTGATCCAGGGACAACTTCCCTGGGAGAACACACGGCACGCCTCAGGCTGGTGCAACATCATGCCAGTCTCTGGCACCGCAGGCTCGCCCTGCACTCCATACCCCTCCCTGCCCTCGGGCTGAGTGAGGCAGAGTCCCCTAATCAGCTGCTCCTTTAACCCTGTCCTGTCTGAGTGAAGAACAGACGCCCTCAGGTGACCTACACGCAAAGGCAGGGCCAAATGCAAAGCTGAACCCCAAGAGCTGTGCGAACAAAGAAGAGAAAGGGAAATCTCTCCCAGCAGCCTCAGGAGCAGCGGATTTTGTCTCCACAATCAACTTGATGAACCCTGCATCTCTGGAATACCTGAATAGACAATGAATCATCCCAAATTGAGGTGGTGGACTTTGGAAGCAATGATAGATATATTTCTTTCCTTTTACTCTTTTTCTGAGTGTGTATGTGTATGCTTCTGTGTGTGATTTTGTCTGTATAGCTTTGCTTTTACCTTTTGTCCTAGCATTCTGTCTGTACTTTTTTTTTTTTTTCCTTAGTATAAGTTTTAGAACTTGTTATCATTGGTGGATTTCTTTGTTTTGGTTGCTCTCTTCTTTTTCTTTTTCATTACTTAAAACTTTTGTTTTAATTTTAATAATTATTTTTTATTTTTTACTTTAGTAACTTTATTTTAGTTTAATTTTTCTTTCTTTCTTTCTTTTTTTCTCCCTTTTATTCTGAGCCGTGTGGATGAAAGGGTCTTGGTACTCCAGCTGGGTATCAGGCCTGTGCCTCTGAGGTGGGAGAGCCGAGTTCAGGATATTGGCCCACCAGAGACCTCCCTGTTCCACATAATATCAAATGGTGAAAGCTCTCCCAGAAATCTCCATCTCAACGCCAAGACCCAGCTCCACTCAACAACCAGCAAAATACATGCTGGACACCCTATGCCAAACAACTAGAAAGAGAGGAAAACAACCCCACTCATTAGCAGAGAGGCTGCCTAAAATCATAATAGGCCACAGACACCCCAAAACACACCACCGGACACGGACCTGCCCACCAGGAAGACAAGATCCAGCCTCATCCACCAGAACACAGGCACTAGTCCCTTCCACCATGAAGCCTACACAACCGATTGAACCAACCTTAGACACTGGGGGCAGACAGCAAAAACAATGGGAACTGTGAACCTGCAGCCTTAGAAAAGGAGACCCCAAACACAGTAAGTTAAGCAAAATGTGAAGACAGAGAGTCACACAGCAGATGAAGGAGCAGGGTAAAAACCCACCAGACCAAACAAATGAAGAGGAAATAGGCAGTCTACGTGAAAAAGAATTCAGAATAATGATAGTAAAGATGATCCAAAATCTTGGAAGTATAATGGAGAAAATACAAAAAAGTTTAACAAGGACCGAGAAGAATAAAGAGCAAGTGAACAATGATGAACAACACAATAAATGAAATGAAAAATTCTCTAGAAGGAATCAATAGCAGAATAACTGAGGCAGAAGAATGGATAAGTGACTTGTTACATAAAATAGTGGAAATAACTACTGCAGAGCAGAATAAAGAAAAAAGAATGAAAAGAATTGAGGACAGTCTCAGAGTCCTCTGGGGCAACATTAAACACACGAACATTCGAACTATAGGGATCCCAGAAGAAGAAGAGAAAAAGAAAGGGACTGAGAAAATATTTGAAGAGATTATAGTTGAAAACTTCCCTAATATGGGAAAGGAAACAGTTAATCAAGTCCAGGAAGCACAGAGAGTCGCATACAGGATAAATACAAGGAGAAACATACCAAGACACATAGTAATCAAACTATCAAAAATTAAATACAAAGAAAAATTATTAAAAGCAGCGAGGGAAGAACAACAAATAACATACAAGGGAATCCCCATAAGGTTAACAGCTGATCTTTCAGCAGAAACTCTGCAATCCAGAAGGGAGTGACAGGACATATTTAAAGTGATGAAAGGGAAAAAACTATAACCCAGATTACTCTGCCCAGCAAGGATATCATTCAGATTTGATGGCGAAATTAAAACCGTTACAGACAAGCAAAAGCTAAGAGAATTCAGCACCACCAAACCAGCTTTACAACAAATGCAAAAGGAACTTCTCTAGGTAGGTACAATAAGAGAAGGAAAAGACCTACAACAACAAACCCAAAACAATTAAGAAAATGGTAATATGAACATACATTTTGATAATTACGTTAAATATAAATGGATTAAATGTTTCAACCAAAAGACATAGACTGGCTGAATGGATACAAAAACAAGACCCGTATATATGCTGTCTACAAGAGGCCCACTTCAGACCTAGGGACACACGCAGACTGAAAGTGAGGGGATGGAAAAAAATATTGCATGCAAATGGAAATCAAAAGAAAGCTGGAGTAGCAATTCTCATATCAGACAAAATAGACTTTAAAAGAAAGAGTATTACAAGAGACAAAGAAGGACACTACATAATGATCAAGGGGTCAATCCAAGAAGAAGATACAACAATGGGAAATATTTATGTACCCAACATAGGAGCACCTCAATACATAAGGCACATACTAACAGCCATAAAAGGGAAAATCAACAGTAACACAATCATAGTAGGGGACTTTAACACCCCACTTTCACCAATGGACAGGTCATCCAAAATGAAAATAATTAAGGAAACACAAGCATTAAATGATACATTAAACAAGATGGACCTAATCGATATTTTTAGGACATTCCATGCAAAAACAACAGAATACACTTTCTTCTCCAGTGCTCATGGAACATTCACCAGGATAGATCATAAATTGGGTCAAAAGTCAAGCCTTGGTAAATTTAAGAAAATTGAAATTGTATCTGGTATCTTTTCTGACCACAACACTGTGAGACTAGACATCAATTACAGGAAAAAATCTGTAAAAAATACAAACACATGGAGGATAAACAACACACTACTTAATAACCAAGAGATCACTCAAGAAATCAAAGAGGAAATCAAAAAATACCTAGAAACAAATGACAATGAAAACACAATGACCCAAAATCTATGGGATGCAGTAAAAGCCGTTTTAAGAAGGAAGTTTATATCAGTACAATCCTACCATAAGAAACAAGAAACATCTCAAATAAACAACCTAACCTTGCACCTAAAGCAATTAGAGAAAGAAGAACAAAAAAAGCCCCAAAATTAGCAAAAGGAAAGAAATTATAAAGATCAGATCAGAAATAAATGAAAAAGAAATGAAGGAAACAATAGCAAAGATCAATAAAACTAAAAGCTGGTTCTTTGAGCCCGTAAACAAAATTGATAAACCATTAGCCAGACTCATCAAGAAAAAAAGGGAAAAGACTCAAATCAATAGAATTAGAAATGAAAAAGGAGAAATAACCACTGACACTGCAGAAATACAAAGGATCATGAGAGATTACTACGAGCATCTTTATGCTGATAAAACGGACAACCTGGAAGAAATGGACAAATACTTAGAAAAGCACAACCTTCCAAGACTGAACCAGGAAGAAATAGAAATTATAAACAGACCAGTCACAGCACTGAAATTGAAACTGTGATTAAAAACCTTGCAACAAACAAAAGCCCTGGACCAGATGGTTCCACAGGTGAATTCTATCAAACATTTAGAGAAGAGCTAACACCTATCCTTCTCAAACTCTTCCAAAATATAGCAGAGGGAGGAACACTCCCAAACTCTTTCTACGAGGTCACCATCACCCTGATACCAAAAGCAGACAGCGATGTCACAAAGAAAGAAAACTACAGGCCAATATCACTGATGAACATAGTTGCCAAAATCCTCAACAAAATACTAGCAAACAGAATCCAACAGCACGTTAAAAGAATCATACACCATGATCAAGTGGGGTATATCCCAGGAATGCAAAGATCCTTCAATATATGCAAATCAATCAATGTGATACACTGCATTAACAAATTGAAGAATGAAAACCATATGATCATCTCAATAGATGCAGAAAAAGCTTTTGACAAAATTCAACACCCATTTATGATAAAAACCCTGCATAGAGGTAACTTACCTCAACATGATAAAGGCCATATATGACAATCCCACAACCAACATCGTCCCCAGTGGTGAAAAACGTAGACCATTTCCACTTATATCAGGAGCAAGACAAGGTTGCCCACTCTCACCACTATTATTCAACATTGTTTTGGAAGTTTTAGCCGCAGCAATCAGAGAAGAAAAAGAAATAAAAGGAATTCAAAACAGAAAAGAAGAAGTAAAGCTGTCACTGTTTGCAGATGACATGATATATACATAGAGAATCCTAAAGATGCCACCAGAAAACTACTAGAGCTAATCAATGAATTTGGTAAAGTTGCAGGATACAAAATTAATGCACAGAAATCTCTTGCATTCCTATACACTAATGATGAAAAATATGAAAGAGAAGTTAAGGAAACACTCCCATTTACCATTGCAACAAAAATAATAAAATATCTAGGAATAAACCTACCTAAGGAGACAAAAGACCTGTGTGCAGAAAACTATAGGACACTGATGAAAGGAATTAAAGGTAATACAAACAGATGGAGAGATACACCACGTTCTTGGATTGGAAGAATCAACATTATGAAAATGACTATACTACCCAAAGCAATCTACAGATTCAATGCAATCCCTGTCAAACTACCACTGGCATTTTTCACAGATCTAGAACAAAAAATTTCACAATATGTATGGAAACACAAAAGACCCCGAATAGCCAAAGCGATCTTGAGAAGGAAAAATGGAGCTGGAGGAATCAGGCTCGCTGACTTCAGACTATACTACAAAGCTAAAGTAATCAAGACAGTATGGTACTGGCACAAAAACAGAAATATAGATCAATGGAAAAGGTTAGAAAGCCCAGAGATAAACCCATGCACATATGGTCACCTTATTTTTGATAAAGGTGGCAAGAATATACATTGGAGAAAAGACAGGCTCTTCAATATGTGGTGCTGGGAAAACTGGACAGCTACATGTAAAAGAATGAAATTAGAGCACTCCCTAACACCATACACAAAAATAAACTCAAATTGGATTAAAGACCTGAGTGTAAGGACAGACATTATAAAACTCTTAGAGGAAAACATAAACAGAACACTCTGTGACATGAATCACAGCAAGATCTTTTTTGACTCACCTCCTAGAGAAATAGAAATAAAAACAAAAATAAACAAATGGCACCTAATGAAACTTAAAAGCTTTTGCATGACAAAGGAGACCATAAACAAGAAGGAAAGACACCCCTCAGAATGAGAGAAAATATTTGCAAATGAAGCAACTGACAAAGGATTAATTTCCAAAATTTACATGCAGTTCATGCAGCTCAATATCAAAGAAACAAACAACTGAATTCAAAGATGGTCAGAAGACCTAAATAGACATTTCTCCAAAGACGATATACAGATTGCCAACAAACACATCAAAGAATGCTCAACATCATTAATCATTAGAGAAATGCAAATCAAAACTACAATGGGATATTACCTCACACCAGTCAGAATGGCCATCATCAAAAAACCTACAAACAATAAATGCTCCAGAGGGTGTGGAGAAAAGGGAACCCTCTTGCACTGTTGGTGGGAATCTCCTCTATGGAGAACAGTATCGAGGTTCCTTAAAAAATTAAAAATAGAACTACTATACGACCCAGGAATCCCACTACTGGGCATATACTCTGAGAAAACCATAATTCAAAGAGTCATGTACCACAATGTTCATTGAAGCTCTGTTTACAATAGCCAGGACATGGAAGCAACCTAAGTGTCCATCGACAGATGATTTGACAAAGAAGATGTAGCACATATATACAATGGAATATTAGTCAGCCATGGAAAGAAATGAAATTGAGTTATTTGTAGTGAGGTGGATGGACCTATAGTCTGTCATACAGAGTGAAGTAAGTTAGAAAGAGAAAAACAAATACTGTGTGCTAACACATATATATATGGAATCTAGAAAAAAAAAGGTCATGAAGAACCTAGGGGCAGGATGGGAATAAAGATGCAGACCTACTAGAGAATGGACTTGAGGACACGGGGAGGAGGAAGGGTGAGCTGGCACAAAGTGAGAGAGTGGCATGTACATATATACTATACCAAATGTAAAACTGATAGCTAGTGGGAAGCAGCCACATATCCCAGGGAGATTGGCTTGGTGCTTTGTGACCACCCAGAGGGGTGGGATAGGGCAGTTGGGAGGGAGGGAGATGCAAGAGGGAAGAGACATGGGGATATATGTATATGTATGGCTGATTCAGTTTTTTATAAAGCACCAGCTAACACACCAGTGTAAAACAATTTTACTCCAATAAAGCTGTTTAAAAACGTAAATAAATAAATTGGTAAGAGTTGTTTCCTCATGGTCTCCGGCATCATTGCCACCTGAAGCTGCCCTCTTGCCTTTTTTCTCAAAGGCTGTGGTCTTAGGGCAGTGCCCATTATATCAGTCACTGGAGAAGGGTAGGAAAGAGAGGAAAGGGTTAACATTTATGGAGAACCTTCCAAATTGTGTATAATCTCTTTTAATCCTCACAATGGCTCCATCAGGTCAGCACAGGGATTTGAGTTGACGTCTGTGACTCGGAGTTGAGGCTCTGCCTGATGCTGGTGTGCTCTTTTCTGTGTTTTGCGTGTGTCTCTGTGTGTGTCTCCATTATCATAAAAAACATATTAAAACCTTCTTTTTTAAATTAATTAATTTATGGTTGTGTTGGGTATTTGCTGCTGCGCACGCGGTTTCTCTAGTTGAGGCAAGCAGGGGCTGCTCATCCTTGTGGTGTGTGGGCTTCTCATTGTGGTGGCTTGTCTTGTGGAGCACGGGCTCTAGGTGTGCTGGCTTCAGTAGTTGCGGCACATGGGCTCAGTAGTTGTGGCTCGTGGACTCAGCGTAGGCTCAGTAGTTGTGGCACACGTGCTTAGTAGCTCCGCAGCATGTGGGATCTTCCCAGAGCAGGGCTCGAACCCATGTCCCCTGCATTGGCAAGTGGACTCAACCACTGCGCCACCAGGGAAGTCCCTCAAAACCTTTTTGAGAAAGCAGTGTATGTCTTCCTCCTCCCCAAAGGCATCTTAATAATATAGACAACATGCAAAGAACACAAAAATTCCTCTTGCATTTATTTTGTAAGTATTATTTATTCTTGTTTCAAGTTTTAAGTTTATCTGTTTTCAGAGATGGAGTTTGGGTGTCTCTTAGCCATATAATGGAGTCATGTGTTTTTTATACGTATGAATCTACATCAATATCTTCAAATTAAAAGGACCATTGACAATTTTTTACAAGTGTGTGTTTAAGGAATGAAAATTAAATAACTAATGGACTATTAATATGAACGGAAACATTCTGGCTTAAGCTCTAAAATGATTATTATTAGTTCCTTTATTTAGATCTTCTAGATACTTTTGGTGATTACATTAGAGATAGCCTGGGCTAATTTGAAGCATAGGAATGTACTATGCTTGCTTATTCGTTTTAGCGTGGAGCTTTCTCAGACAGCCTTCTTTGGGCTTTTATTTTATACAGTCTACTCCGGTGTGAAATCTCTTAGGTTTTATTTTCTCCTTTTGATCTGTGGTCCTGCATTTTTTACTTTTGCCTGGACACTGGAATGTGCTTTCAGTGATGTTCTATTTTTTATCAGGCAAACACAATACCACTCTGGAAAGGGTTGCAGTTTCTTTTGATGCAAGTGCGGTCTTGTTATACCTGCTGTTGTCATCCATGTTAGGTAATGTAGCAGTCCCTCTCATCACTTAGGCAATTTAAACCTCAGGATATTTTTGTAACATTGACATTTTATTCAAGAATACGTGTCTCCACTATACACAGAATTTGCATTCAAAAATCTACTTAGGTCACTATTATATTAGTATAATTGTGTGTGGAAAGATAGGACTGTGCGTGCGTACGTGTGTGTGCTTCTGCTGCATGGTAGGCCTTGTAACTACAAAAAACCTGTATGTATTCAGGTAACAGTGTAGGTTTTAGAATCTCTGGAACCCTCGTTACTCTCTGCAGACTGCACGGTCCTAATGTTAAGTCGTGACAGGACTAGTCCTCCTAAGAAACCGATCATATATATATATATATATATATTTTTTTTTTTTGCGGTACCCGGGCCTCTCACTGTTGTGGCCTCTCCCGTTGCGGAGCACAGGATCCGGACGCGCAGGCTCAGCGGCCATGGCTCTTGGGCCCAGCTGCTCCGCGGCATGTGGGATCTTCCCGGACCGGGGCACGAACCCGTGTCCCCTGCATCGGCAGGCGTACTCTCAACCACTGTGCCACCAGGGAAGCCCAGAACCTGATCATATTTAATCTCAGGACATCTTAAGGAAAATGACTGATTTTGAGTTTTTACATATCTGTAAGTCATAGAGGTGCTAAGGATAGCTAAAATCTGAAATATGAAAGGGTTTTAGATGAAGAATCAATTTCTGCTATATGTCTTAACTGCCTTCCATATTTAGTACACATTATAATTAGAATCCTCTAATTACTCTCACACGCAGCTTTAAAGCCAAAGAGTATACCAGTATTTCTTTTGCTTACGTATTTTTTCTAGGTACCTTTTGCAGGTGCAGGCATTTATCTTTTTCAGGAGCTAAATAAACAAGCAAGCAAGCAGTAGGCAAGGGCTGTTAACAATGCATTTGTTTCAGAAAGTCCCCAGGCCTTTACTAAAAACATTTTCACGTGTTAGACTCTTAGAAACCAACTATTACATAACTCAGTAGGCAAGCCAGCCTGGCATGTAGGGGTCTAACAGGGAGAAGCTCCTTTTCTATAATACTTTCAGCAAATCTTTATTGAGAAAGCAGAACCCCAGACTGACAGTGCCTGTGAGAGAAGCTACAGTGGGTGACAGTGACGGCTAGCTGTACGCTGGACTTTTGGTATCACCTGCCAGTTATGTGTATATTAATTTTTAAGTATGAACAGAAATAGAATATTTTCACACTTGAAAAGAAACTGGATTCTATATTTTGAAGTTTCCACATAGGTATTTGACTTACTCAGTTTAAGATCTTCTGGGGCCTGTAAGCAGAAATTTATTCCTCACAGCATTATTTAACTATTCAAGGGAAGTGATTAATGTTTTCATGATTTCTAAATTAGCTTGGGAAAATTATCTGAAACTTTCTCAAGGGAGAGTCATTTTATTATGTCAACAAAATTTTATGAGTTAGGTAAAAGTGAATTAAATACCTTATCCTATAATTCCCCTGAAAGCAAAACTATTAGGTAGAATTAACTGATGCACTGTTGTTTTCTGTAACATGTTGGAACTCTTTCCGAGCCCCAGTTTTCAACAGGATTCTTGTGGTTCACTGATGCTGTGGGGGATAAACAGGTCACTGCCCTCAATGAGCTTATATTTCAGTAGTAAAGATAAACCTTGAAAATTTATTGAGACAATTAATTATGTTATAATCATCATGCTCTGTTTGTGGCTCTAGACTGAGGACACTTCTTCCCAAACAGTCTCTAAAAAGGCAGATATTAATACCTTGCAACTTAGGATCAATTTAATGGATGGGAAACACCCTTGCCCCTTTGAATTCTTTCAGCCATGCCATCACACTCATGATTGCCTTCCTCTGGATCCCAAGTCATTTTCTTCTATTCATCCTGAACTTTAGTACTGGTGTCAGACTTGCTTTCTTCATTCCCAAGGCCCACCATTATCCTGATGGCTTTGGTATATTTGTGGAAAGTCCCTAGGTAGTTCCTTCACCTCCTCATCTCCAAAAATCACCTACCTTTTTTTTTTTTTTTTTGCTGTACGCAGGCCTCTCACTGTTGTGGTCTCTCCCATTGTGGAGCACAGGCTCCGGACGCACAGGCTCAGCGGCCATGGCTCACGGGCCCAGCCGCCTCGCTGCACGTGGGATCTTTCCGGACCGGGGCACGAACCCGTGTCCCTTGCATCGGCAGGCAGACTCTCAACTACTGCGCCACCAGGGAAGCCCACCTGCCTTTTTTAACCTGCTGCTCTTATTATACAGATCTTATAATATCTCACAAGTGTTCTAGCTTTACATGTAAGCATCTCACCTTCTGACCATAACATAAATTAATCTCTTTCTACTTGATTAATTTCACTGAGATCATCCATCAGCCTCATGGGGAGCATCCGTTGATCTAACCATCTGTCTTTTGCTAATTCATCAATTTGCTCATTGTATCAAAATTTGATTTCTTTGTAATCTCTTTTTGGTCACATTTTCTATTTCCATAAACTCCTTGATTCCTTTTTTTCTGTCTACTTTTTATGAACTTAAAATCAAGGAAATTCTATTTTAAATAGAATCACGCTCCATGGTAGATCAGGATCACTAGAAAAACACAGTCGCTAACTTCAGATGGGCCCACAATACTCCTGGAGATCCTATCACATTTTTCTTTTCAATTCCTTTTCTCTTCTTCTGTCCATTCTACTCCATTCATTTCTCTCCAAACTCCAACCACTCGTCCTTCCCACTAGCCCATCCTTTGTAGCTGAGAAAACTGAGGCCATACAGGAGAAACTCCCTTATCTACCAATCCTACAAATCCTACTCATATCTTCATTCATCCTTTCCTTATGTTATGAAAGAAGTAGAGCCCCTCCTCTGACCTGTGATTTGGATCCAGTGCTATCCTATCTCACATTAACAGTTATTTCTCTCATGTACACTCAAACATTCCCTTCAAATTGAATCATCCTCATCAACTTCAAAACATCTAAGTGTTTTTCGTCCTAAAAATGATAATAAAAGGTTGAACGCTTCCCTTGACCCCGTATCTTCTTCCATCCTTGGTTAGATTTCTCCACCGATTCAGGCATACTTCCTGTAGGAGGGTTACAAACATCTCCACTCCTCTGCTCTCTTCATTATTATCTAATATGGTTTCCATTTCTGTTACTTCATATGATGGTACTTTATTTGGTCACTCTTAATCACAGTGTTACATATAAGGAGTGGTTTTGTTCCAGCTTTACTGAGATATAATTGACATATAACATTATGTAAGTTTAAGGTGTACAATGTGCTGATTTGATACAAGTATGTATTGTAGAATGATTACCACTATAGCATTAGCTAACACCACCCTGTCACATAATTACCATTTCTTTTTTGTCGTGGGAACATTTAAGATTCACTCTCTTAGCAACTTTCAAGTATGTAATACAGTAGTTTTAAACACAATCACCATGCTATACATTAGATCCGCAGAAATTATTCATCTTATAACCAGAAATTTGTGTTCTCTGGTATGACATCATTTATATATGGAATCAAAAAAAAAAAAAACCTCAAAGAAACAGAGGCTAGAATGTTGGATACTAGGGTCTGGGGTTTGGGAGAAGTGGGGATATGTTGTTTACAGTGTACCAACTTCTAGTTATAAGATATATATGAGGGTATTTTTAATCTCCATCTTACTTAGTGTTTGATCGGCATTTGGTCCTGACATCTCTTCTCCTTCAGATACTCTTTTATTGGCTTTTATGATACCATGTACCTCCATTTCCCTTTTTTATCTCTACACACTTTATTTTTTCTCAGTTTCCTCTGTCTTTTTGTAGGCTTATCTTCCTTTATCCTATCAGGGTGAAAAGTATGGCAAAAAGAGAGAAGGTGGCTTGGGATGGATCCTTGAGAATCCAATGTTTAGAGTTTACATGAGATAAAGAGAAGTCAATTATATTTAATGATGCTAACATACTTATGTTCATGTATATTATACATTGTGTGTGTGTATATATCTATGTATAATTTGTTATTGTTGTTGTTCAGCTAGCATCTACTGAATGTCTGCTATGTGCCAGGTAGTAAGAATAAGCTTTGAGGACACAAAGTTGAGTCAAGCACAGCTCCTCCTTTGAGGCCTCACACTGACATCAGAGCACTGATACGGATGGACCTGCAGCTTTAGTAATGTTGGTTAAGATGACTGTTTTATTCAGGTGACTATTTTATTACAGATGACTGTTTTATTCATTATCCAAATTTGGACCGGAACATATAGAAATAAACCTATTTCTATTCTGTAGGTTTTCATTTTGTTACATTTATTCTTTGAAGGCAAATGTGTAATTTACTTTGAACTTTACATTAACAATATTCAGTGTTTAAAACTTCAAATCACAGAAAACATATTTGAGGAGGTTTATGGGAATGAAATACCAGTTTATTCTAAGGTTTTTTAAATTTTTTTTAATTTTCCAAATTCAGGGCAGAGAGTTATGTTTTTGAAAAGGGAGGAGGGAATGGGAAGAAATTTCATTTTAGTACATGTGTCCTTTATGGATATTTTCTTCCCATGATGGCAGTGGTGCCCCTTAACCTAGAATGCTTACCATGTACCAGGAGCTGTGCTAAATGGTTCACGTGTGTTATCTCATTTAATTCCCCCTTAACCCTGAGGTGGATACTAATAGTTTCTTTTTATAGAAAAGGAAACTTAGGTTTAGACTGTACATCAGTTAAAGTTACATAAGTAACTTTACATATGTTTTTCTATAAGTTAAAGTTAACATTTAAAGAATGTGAACTCAACGTATATCTGACTTTGGAGCCTACACTTTTAACACTGTGATATATTGAAAGAAAATTAAGTGCAAGTTTTTATTTCAGATTTTTATCATATCCATAATGTCTTGTCTTACGTGGCATTCCATATATCATTTAATCATTTCACATATACCATTCAATCTTCACAACAAACCTGAGTTATGGGCAAGGCCAGTGTTGCCCATCTGAGGCTCTGAAGACATGGTTAAATTAGTTGCCTGGGTTACATGTGATAGCAAACCAGCAACCAGAGCCCAGGCTCCTTACTTTGAGTTCAGCTTTCCATTGTATGAGGTACTTCTGCGTTAATTCAGTTTGCCAAAAGATAAAGTTGTTCTTGTTCTTTAGGGTTCGCCTCCTCCCCTCCTTTAATTTGACTTGACTTCACTTATTTAGTTAGTAATCCAAGAATGTTGCTAGAGTAGCAAAAATTTGATTAGAATCATCACCTTCAGTATTTCAGGTAACAGAGTGGAGTGGAAACAGCATGAAAAGCAGAGCCCTTTCATTCTGTTCTCAGGCTGGCCTCCTGGATGGGTTCAAGTTGACATCTGGTATGGCTTCCCTTGCTGTCTTCTCCTGGGAAGCCCTAGTTTTCTATTTGACACCGAGCATTAGCTCTGACCTGAGCATTAGCCCAAGCAAGTTTTGCATAATTAAGCTACTGAGATTGGTTTTCCCTGAGTGGACCGAAGAGACTTACAAGGTGAGGGCTCTGATAAAGTGATAAAGCTGATTAGATACTTAGCAGTAAAGGAATCTGATCTTAGAAATTTCCTCTTGCTCTAGTTAATGAGGCAGAGACAACACTTAGGGAAAATGAGTCACTAAAAAGAGAAACATTTTTATTTTCTTTACTAAAGAACCAATTCTTTCACTCCCTTTTAAATCAAGGCCTAACTTTATTTTCCAGAATAAAGCTCAGTTTAAATGCACAAATAAGAAACTTTTCCTCAGGGGTGTAGTAAACATGTTTAAACTTACCACCTACCAAGTAAAACAATTCGAGAAAGTAAAACTAAGATAAGCATAGAATTAAAATAATTTAATTAATGCTGCCTGTAACAAACCTGAAATAATTAACTGATTAATTATTCAGCTGTGTGGTCTATTCATAAGACTGTATTTTTTCCAAAAATAATTTTCTCATTTTTTCTTTCTATACTTTCCCTTTCCTTGAACTACCATTCGAGCAAGTAAAACTTGTTTTCCTGGAATATACTTATACAAATGTCCTATATTAACAATGTTCATAATCTTACCTTTTGGTTTATTTAGCACTTTTACAGATGCTACTGTTTAATCCTCACAAAACTTTGTAATGAAAGCTGCATTATCTCCATATTATGGGGTTGGGACTTGGCTCTTAAAGGTTATGTGATTTGCTCAAGAATTTGTAAATAGGAGAGTTGTGTGTCAAATACAAATTTTCTCACCCCCAAGAAAGTGGCCTGTACCACAATTGCTCCAAGTTATACATTATTTAAAGTCTCTACTTCCCTCCTCTATTTCTTGCTAAACCTTTGTTCCAATATTTAGAAAGTGACCTGACAGTTGTTATCATATCAAATACCTTCACATGAAATGCAAATGATATGTATACACACACTCACGTATACACACACTCACACATACACACACATATATTTCTGTCTTTATAGGTTAGCCCTCCTTTCATCATGAAATATTTGTCTTCCCACCAAAACCTCATTCTCCTACTTCTCAGCTTTAACTTATTCCAGGGAAATTAATAGTCATAAAGGGCAAACTTGAAGTAGAAAAGAACTAACACAGGAGGTAGCTTATGATGGGAGTGATTGGAGGGGAGGTGAACCATCCACCCAGCCTGCTGTGTCCTATTGTCATTGGCTTTGGGGTGGATGTAGATATGGTATGAGAATGGGAAGGATGTAATGCTGATTGATGATACTGCTGTTTAGTCAATAGAATATCTAATTAGTTTGCTATTTAAAATAACACTTTAAAAATTTAACATACTAGACTTTTAAAGGAAATTTAAAGTCTATTTAAATTAAATGTTCTACTGTGTTTGTTTCTTGATCTTGAGAGGAAGTGTAGTGAAGTTGATGGAAGATTAGATCCTGGAGGTTGACTTGGGTCCATCCCTGACTCTACGACTTGTTAGCTGTTAGACTTTGGTGCAGTCACTTAACTTTCTTTAAATTGAGGATAAAAATAATAACTACCTCATATGATTGTAGTGAAGATGTAATGAATTTGTGTGTGTGCAGAGAGAGAGAGAGAGAGAGAGAAAGAGAGGAGGGAAACAACAGCAGATGTGAGCATGAATGAGCATACTCAGTTAGAACAGTCTCTTGAGTATAGTAAGAGCTCAGTAAAAACAATCAAACTTATCCCCCTCCACTTTAGTGGAGTTACCAGAGAACCCTTAATGGCTAACTTTAATTGATACTTTTTTAGTTTCCCTTGACCTCTCTCCTACAGCTCATGTTTTTTGCTGTAGTTTGCATCTATTTTATTCAGACTCTTAAATTTCTAGTTTGTTGTTCTATTTTTACACAGTTACAGCAAGCTTCATTGTTTTCACTTTCTCCCATAGAGGCCCTAAATCTGTGCTGAGCTAGAACCACAGCCTGTTTCCAGAATTGGCAAATAGTCCCATGGGAAAGAAGATCCTGGGATCACACTCGAGAGATCCTGTCCTCCTAAAATTTGTGCTCATCTAGATGCCATTGTTTATGCAGATATCTGATGTTTTAAAATTATGGTCATTGTAATTTATCTGGCCTTTTCTAATCCTTTTGGTGGGAGTGTTGACCTGCCTGACTGGGGGGAGTGCCTTCCTCCACCCTTCTGTCTGAATCGTACTTTGTTGGCCTTACTTCTGCTGGCTGTCTTCTTGCCTTCCATTTCATGGTTTGCTGCTTTTTATCTTCTATGCCGTCTTACTCACCAATCCCTGTAACTTTCAAATCTATAGCTTACTCACTGCCATGATGATGACTTCCAAATCTATAGCTTTATTTTAAACCCATCTCTTCTCTTTGAGATATATCTGTCTAGTTATCTCCTAAGCATTTACCCCATATGTATCCTAGGCTAATGGAATCTGAAATGTCTGAAATGTACTTAGTTATCTTCTCCCTCAAATTTGTATCTTTTTCTGTATCACGTGTTCTGGCTAGGGATCCTGATAGTGTTGGGTCATGGGGTAGGCTGCCCCAAAATGTGCCTCAACGGTATACTGATTATTTTCAATTAGTTTCTTAAGAAATGGCCAGGGCAAGAGGGACACTCTGACCCTTCTTTCTGTCTTTCTGAAAACAGGAAATAAATCTCTCATGTGAAAGGTGTACCCCCTGCATCTGGCGGTAGAAGAACACCCTTATCACTCTTATCTCTTAGCAGAGATAGAGAATGCGGAGCTGAAAAGTCTGTGTAAACAAACCTTGCCACTTCACTAATTTACTACCCCAGGTCCAAACTCTGTTTAGGTTCTTCACTAATTGAGCACCCAAAACTATTTCCTGTCACTTCCTCACAAATTTATTGTTTCTTTGTCTAAAAAGCATAAAAGCTACCTGCTTTGGCCACTTCTTAGGTGCCATTTCTATGAGACCTGTGGGAAGTTTCCTCCTTCTTGACAACAGACAATAGCATTATCTACCTAAGGGCCCAGGCCAGGAATGAGAATTTTCCTATTATTTCTAAACAACTAATGAATCAATAATTTCTATTTTGTCTGTTTCCTTAGTATTATTTCTTTTATCTCTCCTTTTTCTTCTCATTTTTCTGTGTTCACTGTTACTAGCATATTATTTGTTTCTAGTCTTACCTTCTTTGGGGCCATCCTCCACCTTTTAGCCAAATATATTTATTTTTATTTTTTAATATTTATTTATTTATTCATTTATTTTTGGCTGTGTTCGGTCTTCGTTGCTGCACGGGCTCTCTCCAGTTGCGGCGAGTGGGGGCCACTCTTCATTGCAGTGCATGGGCTTCTCATTGCAGTGGCTTCTCTTGTTGCGGAGCACAGGCTCTAGGCGCACGGGCTTCAGTAGTTGTGGCACGTGGGCTCAGTAGTTGTGGCTCGCGCGCTCTAGAGCGCAGGCTCAGTAGTTGTGGCACACAAGCTTAGTTGCTCCACGGCATGTGGGATCTTCCCAGACCAGGGATCGAACCCATGTCCCCTGCATTGGCAGGCAGATTCTTAACCACTTCGCCACCAGGGAAGTCCTGAGCCAAATATATTTGTAATACACCAATTTGATTATATTTTATTCCTACTTTAAATATCAATTTCCAATATGTTTCCTAAAACGTTTTGCAAAACAGTCCAAAGATAACCTATGTCTCTCCATGAATAAAGGAGCCCATAGTCAAATAAAATGTTGAAATGTGGCATGCTTAATCCGTTTTCTCTTGAAGAGTCACAGCACACGTTACTAAGGGAAAGTCTTTACGAAGTTCTGTGATTGACTGTAACAACAAAATTCTAAAACATTAGCTTATATCTGAACATTGATTTTTAAAAATATATTTATTAAAATATTTATTAATAATATATATATTTAATATATATATTTTTTAATTGATTAATCATTGACAGGATATACTCCTGACTTCACTCCCATGGTATTCAAAGTCTTCCATGCCTACTTCTCTAATTTCATCTCTTCCCTCTTGAGTCTTTGTAGCTATACAGATTACATTCATTTGGTTTCCCAAACACAGATTTCTGTTCTATTCCATTGTATATGGTTCCTTTTGCCTGGAGTAACACTAATCTATCTGATGACCTCTGTCTTTGAAAATTCAGCTATTTAAAAGCTTAGATCAGTTGATGTCTTTGCTGGTTAGCATACTGCTTGGCACATTTGTAGGTGCTCAATATATGTTAAATAAATAACAAAAATGGAAAAAGTCAATAAGGGAAAATTTAGAGATATGAGATTTGCTATATCTGCCTATTCATTCTGCCTGTATATTGCCCATTCAGGAAATCTACAACACTTAATAATAGTTGCTTAAGAAATTTAGTGAGAACTGCTTGACCTCAATAATTTAATTGCTCTTCAAAAAAATGTTGTTTACCTGTACAAGGTTTAGGAAATTACTCACATTATAAGATGAAATTTTAATTCTTATTGGACGAAAATTAAATTTTAATTTTCATAAGTGTGTTATAGCTATTTTTCTTTCACTGTGAAAATTCCTTAAAAATGATTGTTGTAAGTGTTTTCTATTTCTTCCTGACAGGTAATATTTGAAGCTGAAGTCTCAGGAGGAAGAAGTGGTTATATTGCCATTGATGACATCCAAGTCCTGAGTTATCCTTGTGGTAGGTTGTGATTAAGAACTGTATTTTTCTATATCCTTTCAACACTTGTCTTATATTGGTAGTGACTATTGATTATCACTTGGTCATTGCTCTCTCTTTTGTTGTTGTTACTCCTAGCCTTTTGTTCAGTTTTAAAAGAACACTGAAATATTTCTAGAGTTTTTGAATCAAATATTTTTCAGACTTGTACTACACATGTTAAAGGATTCTTTTAATTAATTACTGTTCAAAAGAAAACCACAGTCCCAAAATGGCGTCACTCATGCTAAAAGTTCATAATACAAAACCTAGATTTATACCTGATCCAACTGCAGTTTCAGTTTCTTCCAGAAATGTTATCTTAATTGACTAGTCTGGATTTCATGGTCAAGCACCAGTAGGATAATCTGTCCTGTGATCCGTCTCTATCTCCCAGAGGAAGAAGAGGTGATCTGAATCATAAAACCCTTGCTGTTCCGTTTCTTCCTCAAAGAAGATGTCCTGGCCTAAAAATAATTACTTCTTTTCTTTTTGCTAGTAGCTCCCTTGCCCCACTCTTCTTCTCATAAAAACCTTCCATTTTGTACAACCCCTTTGATCTGTCTTATAGTTAATAGTTGGGATGCTGCCTGATTCATGAATCCCCTAATAAAGCCTGTTAGATCTTCAGTTTATTTAGTTGACATTATTTTTGACAGAAAAAATTAAAAATGTAAATGAAACTCTAGGTAGGACTCTTTCCTTTTTTTGGTATTATTAAATTGCCTAGGAAAGCAAAGAATAACAAATCAGTTCAGTGAAAAGAAAATAAGAAGAAGCCTCACCAACTTATGTGATCTGCTAAGTTGAAAGTTGGGGTGAAATGAAGAAAATGAATTAACTCATCTTATTCCAAACTTAAGACTAAGTTTTTAATGTCATAATAAATTTCTGGCTAATTCATATTAAACAACAAAACAATAGAAAGCACACAAAACAAGAAACTCAATTTGTTAACACATAGTTTGGTATGTCCTTAGATGCACATTGATTGGTCTTCAGATGGGGTAACTACTTTTGTGTTTATATCACATACTCTGAAAGGCAATTACTGCATGCATTCAGTAGAGCCAGGCATAAAACGGTTGGTATAAATTCAGACTTAAGCTATATCTCCCAACAGCAGTGATTTATAGGGCCCATGAATTCTAGATGATCTGTTCAGTAACCCTCCTGGTGGAAATTCTCTAATACTTTGTAAGCAGCATGCACAGGGGGCACCGTACCAGGGGCCAAGGCTCATGCTCCTGCTAACTGGTTGTCAAACCCTAGTGTGCCTCAGAATCACCAACTGGATGTGGCAAATCACACATTGCTTGGCCCCTCACTGGGTTCTGATTGTTCCCAGGTGATACTAATGCTGATCGTCTTGAGTTCACAATTTGAGAACCACTGTTCTAGCTTGTGTTCTAGTGCAAGCATTCCTTTTTCTGAAGCACCTACTGAGGTGAGGCACTGGAGAAGGATGTAGCAGGCAAAGGTGAAATGATTTATTACATGTGGTATATTCTAAGAAAAAGGAGAAATTATCTCACTCAAAGTTCAAGCTGGTTTACTAAACTCCTTCAATCCATTCATATATGAGAACGGTGTTTCCATCTACTGTTCATTTACACTTCTTGAAAGAAGATATTAAAGAAAGGCTTTCATGAGTAAACAAGTTAAAAAATACAGAAATTGAGCACAACAGTAGTTTCATTGTGATATGATCCTTCATGCACTATCTTTACTCACTGAGGCTTAGCTTTTCCCGTTTATGTTTTCTTTCAGTTGAAAACCTGAATAAGCTTCAGTTTTAAAAGGTAATTATAGAGAATGCTTGTTTGACAGTCATGTAACTCATGTATATTTTGATGGCAGTCATCACTTTTTTGTTGGTCTAATATTTCTTTTGGGTAACTTTCTTAGGACTATGAAGGAATAGGAGGTGGATTTAACAACAGTTAAGCTAATACTCTGAGAGGAAGAAAAACAGTCCCTTACCTTGTTCTTTGAAGTACTAGAGGATTATAGTTATTGAAATTTCTTTAGAAAAGAAAAGAAAGATGTAACTGCTTAAATTGTAACTTAATAGTTCAACAGCCATGTATATGTCAGTTTTTGAGCTGTCATTCTGTGTTTTTCTTATAGTTTTCTATTATGCTCTGCTTTGTGCCTATTTGATCTCTTTTGTTTGCTTTGACTTGTAACTATTATTATCACCCGTATGCAACATGCTACAGGGGTCCTCCAGCAGTAATCGTTGGGTGCTCACTCTGTATAGAATTGCTCTAGCAATTATGAGGCGATACGTAATAAAACTATTTAAAAAAGAGAACTTAGCGTGAGAGAGGCAACAATGTCTTTCAGCACAGAGAAAACTGAAATTTTCGTCCATACGACATTAGTCTTGGCCGAAGGTAAAAGTATGAACAACATTATTCTGTTGGGAAAAAGTAACACGGCATGTTTTCTTCATGTGGAAAAAAGTAAGTTTTTTCTTGTCTTCACAGATAAATCTCCTCATTTCCTCCGTCTGGGGGACGTAGAGGTCAATGCAGGGCAGAATGCTACATTTCAGTGTATCGCTACAGGGAGAGACGCTGTACATAACAAGTTATGGCTGCAGGTAAGGCCGCATTGGCAGCTGAACTAAAGGGTACACTTGATTTTTAAAAAATCACAAATTCTTTTTCCCTGTATGTGTGTGTGGGGGGGTGGGGGGTGGAATATGTGTGTGACAGGTTGTCTTTTGTGTAGGTTTGATTTAATTCGCTGCAGATTCATTTCAGATATTTCCATTTTTGGAATATGAATAAAAATATAACAGTGTATAGTTAATAAGTATTTGGGTGAGTTACTCATTAACTCCTTAGAGAATCATAATTCTCTAATGTTATGTCCAAACTGTAAAAACAATTTTTCTAGATCCATTCAAAATAGGAAAAAAATGAAAAATGTCTCATTTAACATTTTGAAAACAACTTACAAGAGCATAGTACTTAAGCAGGAACTGTCATACTCTGATAAAGTTTTCAAAAGTATTTTAAGAAACCTTTGGGAGTATTTCTGGAAATGTGAATTGGAAGAGAGCCAACTAAAATTGTTTTTCAGGATTTTTGTGTATAAGGGTTAATCACAGATCTGAGGACAAGATATTTGCCTTGCACATATTAAATCCGCAAAAAATGTGTATTTAATGAATTGCAGTTTAGCATACATGTTGGGGAAATGTAAGTGGTGCATACAAAGAGCTTTAAAAGAATCTGTGAGAAAACAGTGACTAAGGAATGTGCCATATCCTCAGAGAATATCTGTCAATCCTGGGACAGAGGTGGGTGGGGAGGTGGGAGGAGCTAAGAGCAACTAAAGCCTTGAGGCTGGACCTAGGGCAGAATATTTGAAGCTAGAATGTAAGAAATAATATTCTCTGAGCACCTTTATTATTATTATTATTTAATTCTGTTTGCATCAGAATGAGGAAAGGGATTTAATTAGTTAGAATTTTAAATTCCTGAGAATGCCAATAGAGACCAAAAAGGAAAATCATTAGCTTAGTTTCTTGAACATAGACATCAGGCTTTATTTTGTGATATCTTTAGAGAGAGAAAATTAGTGTCAAGGATCATCATTAGGTTTCAGGAAGTTGGGATCATAATTATAATCAATGATTATTGAAATCATACGCGTATAATGCCTGATATTGTACTGGGTGTTATAAAGGTGTTTTTTCATTCAATTCCCACATCCAATCGGATGTTATAACAGATGTATTTCATATAAATCTAATTATAGCTACTTTTGTAATTTATTTAATATGTGCATATCAGGATACCATCCTGAATACGTGAAAAGGAAATGTACTCTCTCCTTTTTACCCTGTGATTATGCTAATTTCCACTACAGGTATTTAAATATAAGATAATTCTTCCTGTAGAGTGTATTGTATAATGTACAAATTGTTTCATCATCTAAACATCTAGTTAGAATCCCTCTTACTTTCTCTCTCAGCCTATATACTGATAGTATTAAGAATGTGTTTAGATATATTTTCTAATTACTTTGCTAGTCGTTTGTCATTTAGGTAGAGACATTTTTGGCATTTAATTTTTATTGTTACCTATATAGTCTTGTCTTGGAGAACCAGAGACTCTGCAGTCTGCCCCTGGGTTTACGCCCCAGGATTTAATGGGACGTTGAAATAAAAAGGGTTTTGTGTACTTAGACACCAGCTGCCTTGTGGCAACAAAGACTTTCTGGCCCCGCTGGTCTGAGTGGGTTGCAGTCAAAATACTGCTCATTTATTGTTTGTTTCTTACTTTTGTAAATTGGCTCATTTCATTATAGTTTTAAAAAATTTTCCTCTTGCCAGTTTTTAAATAAAGATGAGAGATAAAAATATTCTGTTCAATTTCTGTTCTGCTTTCTTTTTTCTCCTCTTCTTTCTCTTTACATTTTCCAAGGTGAATTTATATATTTCTCGTCTATTTTGACATTGCCCAATTCTTCAGCAATTTACATGCTTATTCATGAAAAAGCTTTTCTGCCTTTTTCAATAATACCACTTAAATTACCTTAACTTATTCCCTTGAATCATTCTTCTCCATATTTAAGAAACATTGAAGATTATCAATTGCCTGGTTTAGGGTTGTTTTCAAATAAATAAGACTGAGACGTAGAGATAATGGTGTAGATATATAGATGTAATTGATATGTGTACATCTATAGAGTGAGTGAATCAGAAAGTGGCCAATGATTAAAAAAAATGATCCATCTTTTGCTGAAACTAGTAGAAACATAATAAAGGAAGAAGAATCTTGATTCGACAATGCATCTACAGGCCAACACACACGGATAGATGTCAAGTTATTTTTGCTTGGTGTAGAACAACTTCCTAAAGGTCAAGGGGCCCAGTTCTTAATTCTAACCTTAATTCTAACTCTTTAATTCTTATAACTCAGTTAATTATATTGGCTTAGAGAATTCATTGAACTTTTCCTGGCCATAGATTTTTTTATCTATTAAAGGAGGTGTGGGTAGAGACCAAAATCCCTTCCAGCTGTAAGATGCTAAACCAGGTCTCTACATTATTTTTGATGGTCTGAAACATGGCTTTGATCACCTTTGTTTTGTTTCATGGAGGAATGTAAAAATTTTTTTTTTTTTTGCTGTACATGGGCCTCTCGCTGTTGTGGTCTCTCCCATTGCAGAGCACAGGCTCCGGACGCGCAGGTTCAGCGGCCATGGCTCACGGGCCCAGCCACTCCGCGGCATGTGGGATCTTCCCGGACCGGGGCACGAACCCGCGTCCCCTGCATCGGCAGGCGGACTCTCAACCACTGCGCCACCAGGGAATCCCCCTAAAATTTTTAAGTTATTAGTTTTGTGTGGGAAAAAAATCATTCCTCAAATTAAGTATCATTGTGAGGACAACTGCGTAAAGTCTCTGCTGACTGCTGTGAACGAATGTACTCTGAAGTAACTCAGAATGAAAGGTCTTTGCATCCTATTACAAAAGTAATGGAATAATGGAGTAGCTGTTACACCTGCCATGGTCAGGTGTAATAAAAATGGCCATCAACTTTTTATGTCCTCCAAATCATTTATATAATATAATAATATTGAGCTTCAATTGGTAAATGTTTGAATATGGTGTAAAAGAGCAAAAACTAGAAAGCTTCCAATTTTCTATTTTAAATGAAAAATGGTACACTACAACTGCCATGAATACCTGATAGTATATGACATTCAAATTAATTTATGTATAGAAATACATTTAGAGAATAACTTCGCACTTGTTGTCTTTAGCTTACAATTGATATTTCAGTCATTTTTATTGTTTAAAATGACATACAAATTAGGTAAATTAAAGAATGGAGCATAAAAAAGCAAACACTTAGTGACTTACCTGAGATAATCTGGGATAGTCCATAAGACATATCATAGTGGGTCTGCTATATCTTTAGGGAGTGTTCTTTTTGTTTTTTTAATATTTATTTATTTAATTTATCTTTTTGGCTGTGTCGGTTTAGTTGCCACACAGAGGCTTTTCTCTAGTTGTGGTGTGCAGGTTTTCTCTCTCTAGTTGTGGCGTGCAGACTCCAGAGCACATGGGCTCTGTAGTTTGCGGCACGTGAGCTCAGTAGTTGTGGTGCGTGGGCTTAGTTGCCCTGTGGCATGTGGGATCTTAGTTCCCCAGCCAGGGATGGAACCCTCGTCCCCTGCATTGGAAGGCAGACTCCTTACCACTGGACCACTAGGGAAGTCCCTTTACAGAGTTTTCTTTCCTGCAAGATCTCAGATTATAAAATTAGAGAGTCTTAAAAGAAGGTCATTCACTCTAGACATTTAGAAAACAATGACAAAATACATAAGCCAAATTAACCTCCTTGCACATGCTGAGCAAACTACTGATGCATAAAACAATATGGATGAGTGTTTTTAAAAGTCCATTGGTGTAGCATTATGCATAATGTATATAGCACAACCAAAAGAAATACCTTCAATAAAATATATCATGCGCTAGTGTAAAAAAAAAAAAGTCCATTGGTGTCAGCAAGCTATAAATCTGGTGAAATCATGAGGTTTTGTGGGATGTAGTTTAAAAAAGTATGTTATGCAGTTCATATTGGATAAGGGAGTTGGGATAAAGTCTTTAGTTGCTCCTAGAGAATTTCCAAATTCATTTTCTTTCATAACGCTCAGTGAAGTAGCTTGCATTCTAGATATGAACACAACTTTTTTTTTCAGCTTACAATTTGCAGTTTTCCCCACATGAACAGATGTTTTATAATGCTTACAACAAGTTTTAAAACTATACCATTTTGTGTTCCTAAGGAACCCCCAATGGTAGAGAATTTGTGGATCATAACTTAAGGCTTATGATAAAACCCAGGTTATAGGAAATAAGATCATCAGTGAGATTTTAATGTACAATTTAATGTTTAATGTTTTTCAGTGTTCAATTTATAGTGAAATAAAATAATAAAAATGTCTGTTTATATTCCTGAGAGGTACCAGATAATTTTCTCACAGGAAAGAAAAAAAATAGGTTATATATGTTCGTGGGTTAAAAATTTTAGTCACGTCCTTTTTATTTCAACACAATAATATGGATAGTAGATAAAGTGATCGCAGGAAAAAGTGAATATATAAGGGAACAATAACGTATGACACAGAAGTTCCACTCCTGAGTAGTTACATAAGAGAAATAAAAGCATGTGTTCACAAAAAGACTTGTGGAAGAATGTTTATAACAGCTTTTTTATTCATTACAACCAGTAATTGTAAAGAACCCAAATGTCCGTTAACAGGAAAATGGATAAACAATTTGTGGTTCATTCACACTACTCAGCAATAAATTAGAAAGCGTGCACTACTGATACCAGGACTTATAAAGCTCAGCAATGTTATGCTTTCTGGAAGAGAAGAGACACAAAAGAGTGCATGACTCTCTAGATGCTAATCTATGGTGCTAGAAATCAGAACAGTATTTGACTGGGGTTGGGGGGTGATTAGGAACCGGAAGTGAGCAGGGAAACTTTTTGAGGTAAGGTAAATGTTATATAGCTTTATTGAGGCTTTGGGTCTATGGGTGTATATACATTTGTCAGAAGTTAAGATTTATCCAATTTGCTGTATATAGTTTACTTTAATAAACCATGAATGAGGAGAAAGTGAGTATATGAAACATTTCCTCAAATACCCAAATCACTGGCAGTACTAATCATGCTGTAGATCAGCGGTCCCCAACCTTTTTGGCCCCAGGGACCGGTTTTGTGGAAGACAGTTTTTCCACGGATGTAGGGGGTGCGGTTCAGGTGGCAATGCGAGCGATGGCGGGGATGGTTCAGGTGGCAATGCGAGCGATGGGGAGCTAAGCCTTACCAGTCCGTGGCCCGGGGGTTGGGGACCCCTGCCGTAGATGGCGATAGCCTAGTACAAACATTACCTGCATTTTTGTCCATCTTGTCCATTTGAAGTCATTTGATTAGCTTCAAGGGTGATTTTTAATCATCAGTGTAAACTGAAATATAGAATAAAGCATGTTCTGAGTGTTCTATTATCAGAACACGTTATAACGTTCGAGGATGTGAAAGAGTTGAAACAGGAGTTGGACTGTAACTTACAAATTAGTATTCTTTCATGAAGGTCCAGTGTAAGTGGACACCTACATGACAAGTCAAATAGAACCCATTGCTGGAACATCTGTCAGACCATATGCTTTGGCCTCAGGTTCAGTGTAGAAACTAAAATGCTAATGACTCCATCCATCATTACAGAGCTTGGTGGGCATGCGTCATTGGGTTGGACAGAGAAATTCAACAGTGGAGTTACTGAAAGCAGGGAATTGTGTGGGGAGATTTGGTGGCACCGTTCATTTTGGTGAATTGAAATGAGGCTGTTTAATGTGTGACTGGTAATTCTATGCAGATTGCCATCAAAGCTGTGGCAGTTGGGCCAGTCTTTCAGTAATCTCCCCAGGTGCTGACACGGTGCCTCCTGAGTAGGCCTGCCAAAACAGGAAAGTCAGCCATCACTTTGCCCTTGGTGAAGCTCGTCACTGCTAATGTAGTGTGATATAGCTAGTTTCTCAGCCAAAGGAAATGTCATTCCTTCTGGAGCAATAGATAATTAAGCAATACATTGAGAGTAAAATTAGTATAATTAGGTGCAGATTGCTCTAAAAAACAACCAGAGAGAGGCTGACCTTTCGCAGTACCAACTGTTGCCAGCTGAGGGTCAATGAAAATGGTTGGTCTGAAACTTCTGGCCATAAAGTGTTTTATCTATCCAGGCAAATGTAATAGCCTTGTTCCTATACTACATGGGAACATCGTCATGTAGCATTGGAAATGAGAAGCATGATTTTTTAAAAAATGAATAATTTGAAAGTACAAAAATTTTATCTGGTGAAATATATCACTACAGTGTTTCAAAGGCCAACTAGTCATTGCTCACAAAGCTCTTTTTGATGCTGCCATGCTATAGTATTTTCCTGTATCTATTTATACTGTCATATGAAGTGCCTGGAACCTTGTATCATGTTTAATTTCCACAAGAGATTTTACTATCGCTGAAACTATTTCTTTTTGAGAAAAAAAAATCTGGTAATTTTCCATTTATTATAATGAAGGGAAAATGTTGGAGGGAATTAATCTATGCCTAGAAGCATGCAGTTTACAGTGGGCAATTCATTGAGAAATAATTTGAGAGGACTATTTCAAAGCCAAACTGATTAAACATTTAATATATGATCAGCTCACATTGGATACCGTGGGGGTGGGGAGAGAAAGGAATGAGATAATGTGAAATTGTCCTAATGTCTAGACTTGGTGAAAGTTCTGACATTTTCGAGATTGGCCCTAAGAGTGGCTGACACATATCTGAAATATTAGAATAACAAAAGGCAGCATATAATTACTAGGACATTTGGTAAAGTTGAAGAAATGATGTCAGAATGGCTAAAGGTACATCGTATAAATATATCTTGAGATTTGTGGGAGACTGGATAAGTTTCTTAAAATCTTAGAATATTGGGAATATACAGGAGGGATTTAGTTTGTTTTTTTATAGATAGTTAAGTACGATAATAACTAGTGGTTTGAAGCTATTTGGTGAGAGATATAAGCTGATTATGAGGAAGACCTTTGTAATTGTAGGGCTGTTGAAACCTAGAATGAGCTACTGTAGGAGGTAGTAAAATTAGGGGAAGTGTCCAAGCATAATCTGGTTAAGTACTTGCTAGAGATGTAGAGGACATTTAAGCATGAGGCTGAATGCTTTTTTAAGATCCTTTCAGCCCTGAGAGATGCTTGTATAACCGAATAAGAAAAGATCATATGGAATCTAAGCCCAGTGCTTTTTCAGAGTTGAGAGAGAGCATCACAGACTGAAGTGTTTGGTGAAATCATTAAAGAAGATTTGATAGAGTCTTTGAAGGACATATAGGACTTGGATAAGCAAGGATTAAGTGGGCATGGTTATCACTGCGGTTTAGTGTATGTGTGTGCTGGTGGGGTAGGAACATCAAGAGAAGAATCTTCTTGAAGTGTAAGGTTCACAATGGGAAGTTGAGGTAAATATAGTTTATGGGAGGGTTGGGACTAGGCCGTGATGGAGACAAAAGCAAGAAAGAAGCTACTGCTGGCAGTACATACATCAAGTAGTGAAGGCCTAGGATTGGACAGTGCTGGTGGATTTGGAAAAAATGTGAGGAGGGGAGGAGAGGGACCAATGAAAGAAGACACAGAGTTTGGGTCTGGTTGGTACCAGATGAAAGAATTTGGAAGAGTGAAATAATAAAGATGGCTTTTAAAATTTCCTCAAACGTTTATTTTTTACAGCCGGTCTGTGAATTTGTTTTCTCATTTTCTGTCTGGGAACTAATTTACCTGCTCCACGCGTTTGTTTACTTTTTGCCCCTTCTGCCTTGATAATTGCATATGAGTTTTCCTAAATAGGAGTGAAAAATGAGGAGACATTCCCATTCCTTTTGACTCTTTAGCCTTAAAAAAATTTTACCAAGACAGTTTGAAGCTTGTGGCCAAATTAGAAACCTCTGGGTGTTCCCGATTTCACTTAGGAGAATTCATCTGTGGGAAGGCTGTTGGTGCTTTCAGCCTTGCCTTCTGTATCTTGTGGCTCACAGAACAGGACCCGTGTCAGAGAAGAGTATTAACCATGTCTGTTGTGCTTTCCTGACTCCTTGTAAACTGATAGATGAACGCTAGCCTGCTACTTAATTCTAATTTTCTCTGTTTATCCTGTTTAAGCATTAGTGATTTTTTTTCTGTGTATATGCTGATTTACAATTAATTCTGCTCCACTTAAGAGACCATGTTCTATTTGGTAGCTAATGGCTATCACTCTTATCAGTCCTGCTTTTCCTGAGGACCTTGTTTTATTCGAGTTCACGGCATTATATTCTTCCTTCATGGCTTCATGTAAAGAATTATAATCATTGGTCTTGAAGTAAAATCACTGACCAAGTATCATGGATTGTAATGTTTATCTTTTACCCTTGGCATTTTGGGTGTGTATGTATGTAACAATGAGCATCAGAAAGTTTAATCATATTTAAGTTTTAGAACTTACAAATATTCCTGAGGTCATTTTGGTTGACTTTGTGTGGCTTTCTACCATAAACAGCTCAGTGCCTTAAAGATACGATGCATTCTTTTCCTTCTTCAATAATTCATAAACTCTGAGTTTGTTGTCTACAGATTACATAATTGACCATAAATGAATGATGTGTGGAATAGTCTTTATCTTCTTTATGTATCCCTGGAACATGACTCGAAAGGCCTGGCAGTCATAGAAGCTCAAGGATTTCTTCTTATCAATATCTATAAATAACAATTTACTGCTTTTTCTGTACAAGAATAATGCACTCTCCTACTGTTCTCAGAGCTGCCCTTTCAGTGTTTTTCAGGTCACGTCAAGCACTTTACAACTTTCCATCGAGCTCCTGTGATCAGTGTTACAACATGGGGCTCTGGCAGTGGGCTGGGTTTCTTCTTTATGAAAAGCAGTCTGATTTAAAGATAGTATATTTATAAAATTCTTTTATTTGAAAATAAAACATAGAGAAAGCCTCACAAAAATGAAAAACTATGACTCAATGAATTTTTATGATACCCACCACACAGGTCAAGAGAAAGGCTTTGCCAGTCATCGTAGAGGCTCTTTCCAAGTGGTCCATCCCAGACACAAATGAGCCATCTCTCTACAAATGATAAGTTGTAGCCTACCCCTACAAATAATAATTATAATGACTTTCAGCCCTTGTATTTTTTTCCTGTTTTTTTTCCACTTACATATATTTAGTCTCCTTAGATACTATAGATTAGTCTTGTCTGTTTTTAAAAATATGTCTTTTAGAATCCCTTTAATCTGTGTGTTTGTCCTCTCTTGTGTTTGTCACAATTTATCTGTTGAGGAACCCAGGCCATTTGACTTGTAGTTTTCACACAGTCTGCATTTTACTGATTGCATACAAATGTCCTCTTCAGTTCAACATGTTCCTTTGAGTTTCCTGAAAATTGGCAGCCAGATCTAGAGTCAAGTTTGATCCTGTGGCAGTGCTAGAGGAGGTGCATGGTGTGATTACCAGAGGCACAAAATGTCTCCTATTTCTTTTTGTGATTCTGATACCAATTGATGTTTAATGCCTATGTTCATTCCTGGTGGTTGTAAGTTGTGATATTCTAATTTTATTATTTCTTTTGTATTTTGTTTAATTAATGAAGACACACTTATCATCATCTCCTATCTGGCTACCCAGTGTCATAGTTCATTTTAGGAAGGGCATGGTAACTTCTCAAATCTTTGCTTTAATTATTGGTTTTTAATATAATTAGTTGGTTCCTGTCATCCTCCAAAGGTGACTGATTCTTCTTCCTCTTTTTTTTAATATCAAGAACTTATGGATTTAGGCATATTTAATAGACTTCAATTCATTGCAATTAATACTATTTTTAAGACTCACATCATCCCAGGTTGGCTCCAGTGTCCATTTGATATAACTTCAGTAATCTTCGATAGCTTTCTTGTATTGCTATCTGATGTCAGTGTCATCTTGCACATTTTCTCTTTCAGACCTGGTGCCCTGTTTTACAATTTTGAGAAATTATATTTCAGGACCATTATGTGAATGCTGAGGGGTATTCATTGCTAGATCTTTTCAGTGAACAGAACTAAGAAAAATATACATATATATTTAAAGGTAAAATAACTATTAGTTTATATTGATATTTCAAATTCAAGCCTAAAGTTTTTCACTTAATGTTTTCTTTATTACAGTTTGTCAGTTACATCTTTTTTTCCACACTCATATTTTTGGTTCTCAATGACACAGAGAAAGAGACAATTACAATATCCCATAATCACTCATTTTAAAATCTCATGTTGTTTTGAATACTTGTACCCTATCTCCATTGTTAGCATAGAGCCATTGCATATTGTACTCTCTCCCATTTAGCTCTTATTTGGTGTTAGTTCTATGTGTAGCTATGTTTTTTAATGTTCATCATCAGTATGTATGTCATGTCTTAGTAATTTTGGTTGTTTGAAACTTATTTTCTGGGAGATTCCACAGGAATAAGCTCATGTAAATAATATTCCCTGAGTTCTTGGATGTTGATAATAGTTTATATGTGCCCTTGGTTCTTATGTCAATTTTGAAGGTTATAAAATCCTTCATTTGCATTTTCTTTCCTTGAGTAACTTAAATGTGTTACTTCATTTTCTTGTGGCATAAAGCCTTGCTGTCAAAGTCTGATAATAAATTTTCTTTTCCTTATAAGTCTCCTACCTGCTTTTCTAGATAGTCAAAGGATTCTTTTTCTATTTCTTTAAAGATTTTAGTTTTGTAAGAATCTATATCAAGGTAGCAAATACATGGTTACCCAGAACTTAAACTTCTATAGGTATTTGATCAAGAATATCTATCTAATGGTGATATTTTGCATATCTCTGTTACTACATCATGCTATGGACTAGCATTGTCTTCTTTACCAATGACACTGGAGTTCTTTGTACCTTTAATCAGATTAGAGAACCAATTCCAGAAAACCCAGAACCAAACCAAATCAGAAAACTCATCCCTAAAATTCTTTTCTTCCAGAACCATTTCTGGTAACAAAATCATCTCTGTTAGTCAGGGTTCAAACATGAAAAGCAGATCAGAAGGAGAGATGATAGATAGATAGATTTTTTTTTTTTTTCAAGAGATTTGTTGCAAGGAATTGGTTTATGTTATTGTGGAACCTGGCTGGGCAAGTCTGAAGTCTGTAGTCAAGCACTTCGAGAGGGCAGGCTGGAGTATTCAGGCACAGACTGAAGTTGCTCTTCACAGGTAGAATTTCTTCTGCTTCAGGGAAGCCTCAGATCCATTCTTAAGACTTTTCAACTGATTGAATCAAGTCCACCTAGATTATCTAGGCTATTCTCCCTTATTTAATGTCATTTGGGTATGGACTTTAATCCCATCTGCAAAATACCTTAGTAGAGACACCTAGGTTAGTGTTTTGATTGAATAACTGGGGACTGTAGCCTTGTCAAGTTGATATATTAAAAGACCATGACAGTTATCAAATATATTATCCACTTAGATATTGTTTTGTTTATTATCTTCATAATATTGCTATTACCAGGATTTGCAGTTAGAACTTTTGCACAATTGTCTCAGCTAATATTCTCAGCATCTCTGTTGAATAAGCTGTTACAAATTGATATCCCCATTTTTAGATGAAAAGGCAGAGATTTGAGAAGTAACGAGAAACTGTGAAGCTAATAAATAGTCATTGCAGGACTAGAACGTAGGTATCATCTCCCATAGTTCCGCCTACTTACTCTGCCCTCTTGTGTGGCTCCTCGTATTGTTCACCTTGTCCCAATATTGCAAAAACACCTTCACTTCTTAGATCAAACTTCATTTTCTTGTTTAATACCTGACAGTTTTTGTGAAACTTGGTTAATTATCCTGATTCTAGTAATTTGCTATCGCCAGCACATTTTTACCCTATGTTATATCAGAATTACAATATTTGCCTCTTTCTTTTTCTGTGTCAAATATCATTTGCCTTGTTCATACTTTCATTGCCGTACAGTAAATATGTTGTGAACTTAGTATTGTAATTTTAGGGTAATTTCTCCTAGAGGAATGCTATTTTCTTTTGGTTTAATCTACTGAAATCAATATAATAATTTCTAACGGATGTAAATGAGTGCTTTTCTCAAAATAGTAACAGTGTTTCTAATTTTAGAAATGTATAAATTTCTAAACCTTTAAGTTTGCCATGATCCTTCATTTTTCTAAAATTCTTTGATTTAATTGTTCAATAATGATGATGATGATGATAGCTTTATCATACCTATGAGAAAGAAAAACATTTCCTATGGCAGACAAGCCCCAGTAAGGAACCCCCAGGTCCTTGGAATTAATTTGGCTGGATTGTCGTATGAGTCACATCAACCCTACTTAATTATGGTGTGCAAATTTACAGACGTTAGTTTTGGAAAAAGGGCAAGTACTGACAAATTATATGCGGTCCTCTTAATATTATTCAATAGGAACTTAAATACCAAACATAGGAAAACAGTCTCTTTCCAGTTTCTCCACCTCTAAGAGGATGGAGGAGACCTGTATCATTATGTGCCCGGGAAAGGCAGTGAAGAATAAATAAAGCAATAAATGTAATTTAATTTTTTCTTCAAGTCAATAGAGTGAAATAATCTCTGCAAGGGTTCTAAGTGCTGCATTATTGAATTTAAAATTAAATTGGATTAATTCTATTCCTCAAGCTTTGAAAAGAGAAGCTGAAATAAACTGTTCCATATTTTAACCATATCACATTAGCTTTTAGGATTTCAAGTTGAAAGTAAGTAATAGAAAACCAAACGTATTACATCACTTAACAGGAAGTCCACAAATAGGGGGGCTCTAAGAGCTGTTGACACCATTTTATTTTATTTCAACTTTAAATTTTTCTCAAGAGAACAAAGTAAGGGTTTATTAAGTGGTAGTACACTCTCGGGGGAGAGTGGGCAGACTCAGGTGAGTAGCTGCCGACACCGTTTTAGAGACGTGATCAAGAACCTGATCCTGTCTTTCTCCTCAATGTGCCATTCTCAGCATTTTAGTCATGACATTGAGAAAAAGAAAAGAGGACCCACTGTGTTTTCTGTAGAAGTGAGGAAACCTTTCTGGAAATGACTTGGCTTATTCCTATTATTTCTCATTGGCGAGAATCACACCCATTTTTAGACCTGTCAACTTTTCATGGGAACAGGACCTCCATCATGTTTTCAACCAGTGTCTCAAGCTGAAATATCTTGATGCATAACCGAGGGATCTTGTAAAAATGCAGATTTTGATTCAGTAGATCTAGAGCGATCTCTAGACTTTGCATTTGTAACAATCTGACACGTGATCCTAATGCTACAATTTATTATAGATACTGTGAATTAACCAATATTACCACTACACTACTTTATGCCAGGAACTGAACTTGTCAAATAAATACTGCATGCACCCTGCATGATGAAGCTTACTTAGTTTACTAGTGGAGTCATAATAGTAATTCCAGTGACTTGCCTAGAGTTACTTGGTAAGTGACGAGTCTCAGCAACCTGTACTGGAGACAGAATAAATAAGAAAGCATGACAAGGATCTGGGGAGGAAGGGAGAGGAATGAAAAAACAAAGTGCTAGGTTATAATCCTTGGATGTATAATTTTGTGGTTCATTTCTTAGTATTTCTCAAGGTTGGGGATTTTGAAATGGAGAATCACATAAAAAATCTCAAAGCAGGATAAAGAGCCCGGAACTGAAGAATATAAGGTAGAAAACTATATGCAAACACTGCTGTATAAGAGATAAATTTACCATTACTTCTTATTTCCTTCTTCCATAGCCCTGCCTACTCTGCTAAATTGATAGCTTGTAGGCAGGCAAAGACCTATTAGTTTGGATTATAAAAGTAAAAGTTATTATTTTTGACTTCTGAAATATACATATCATGAATTGCTACTTTGAAATGTAATGCCTTACTGAAAGTAAATAAAGCAAATGAAGTAAATAAAGCAATGTCTAATATAGTAGATTACATTTCTCATTGATACAATGCATTGATCAAGGCTCAACAACAAATAATCAACTCACTGGACTGTACCTATGATACAAATGAAACAAAAAGCAGCTTTGGTTTATTTTAGAGGAAATACTACTGGATTTTGTGTCTTTAAACCTAGTTTTGAGTTTTAATCCTGCTACTAACAGGCTGTGTATCACATTTTTAATCCTTCTGAATTCTGATTTTATAATCTTTAAATGGAAATGACTATCACAGAAGGTTTGTAATAGAGAACAGTGACAGAACCAAGGTAATAGCTAATATAATATGAGGTACATGGAGACGCTTATTAAATGATTTTTGAAGAAAAATCTGAATGTTATGACTCTATAATTATTTTTATTGTTATTTTATTTCAAGAGATAAATAGCACCTAAGTGTACTATGCTCATTAATTATAGAAACAATGTGTATCCTATATAAGCATATATAGTTATGTTAGTATAGTAATACACACAAATACAAACACAATGTAATCAACTTTGTGATCTCCTGATGGTCCTCAACATCTCTGAGTTCAGAAGGAGCTTGGCATAAATGATCTCTAGATGTCCTTGAGGTTCTGTATTTTTGTAGCTTCCTTTTATTATTAATTTTAATTAATGATTCTTATATATTTTGTTATATAAATTTATGAAAAACTAAGGAAGTTTTACATGACTTTTGTCTCTAAAAATACCAGCGATTTTAGTCCATTTTAACAAAGAAGTTGAGTACCCACTAAATAATGATAACATACTACATATACGATGCTGTGGAAGAAAAAATACAAAATTTGAAGCCCTACCTTCAGGATGATTTCAGTACACAAAAAGGTAAAAGGACATATATAGAATATATTGTAGAAGAGATTCAAGATAGAAATGCTGGTGATTACATTTTTATGATGATCTTTGAGTTTTTGAGACACTATTCATGGTAATTTCAGTGGGAATGGAAAGTGAAGAGTATGTATAAGTTGATGAAATGTGAGGTTGAGGCAGAGAGGACGTTGTTAGATTTCATAGCTCGTGGCACTGTGGGCATCAACTAGGAATATCTAAGAGCTTTTGGTCTCCCTTGTTGGGTAATTCAGATTTTTCATGAGAGCAAATGACTGATTGCAGCAAAAGTCAGTAGTGTTCTTGTAATTGTTGCATAGAAATAGTGTATATCCTGTATTGGCAGTGTATAACAATGGAAAGTTTTTAAAAATCCAGAATTCTTTCAGGCTAGTGAAAATCTCTGAAGTGGCTGCTTGTAAAAGTAAAGGGTCAGAAAGTAAGGTCTCACTGACAATGCGGAAGATTGAAAGAATAGGAGACAATGTCCCGGGCAATTGTGATTCAAACTGAGAAAACTATCTTAGCGTAGGGACAAGGTAGTAACGAAGGCTGTTGGGCATCACTGAGGCCAGAGTGAGTTTTGGGATCACTGAGAATATTCACAGAACTATGGTGGAAAGGATAATCTGACCTGATAGATAACTCACTGGAAGGCTCTTTGGGCAAGCTGGGAACTCTGGAAGTTGAGAGGCTGTTGAGTGGCATAGTGGAAGAGTGGCCTGCAAGTGAGGAACAAGGATAAAGGGTAAGAAAGTAGAAGAAAATGTGCCCTCCTTTGAGAAAAGTTTGGAGGAAAGTGTTATTGTGAGATGAATGTCAATTAAGATGGAAAGATGAAATAATAATTATTCAGAGGGAAACATTAAGGGTACTTAGTAACTCTTCACAAGAGAAGACGGATTTTTGAAAAAGACATGGTGTTAAAAGACGTGAGTGTTGTGTGTGCACAAGCAAGATGATTTAGAAGACAAGGTGGGCAGCAGGAGTTGGCTGGTCTTGCTAAAGGAAGAACTGAGAAAGGTGATGGAAGATGGAGAGTGCCACTGGAGGGGTAAATTAGGGGAGGATGAGGTGAGGGCATGTACCTGTCTAAACAGTGCTGCCTTCCAATTAGAAAGATGGTATCAAATGATATGATAATTGAAAACCATGCTGTTTGAGATTCTCATGTGTAAAATTTTTGTTTGTTGATGTGGTTTATAGGGAAAGAGAATTTAGGCTAGATTTTATGGATTTATATTTTAGGGCTTTTGAGTATAAGTTGCTTTTTCTCTTTATTATTATTCAAGGGAATGAGCAGAGGATCTTGGTGCAAAAATCATGGAATCTGTGGGTCAGGAAAGAAGAGTCAACAAAACACTGAATGAGTGAAAAATTTTGACTTTAGTCAAAATTGGGACTTTTTTATCCTTAGGTATATATGCATATACAGGCACATACGCATATGTATAACATAATTTGCACATATATATCATTTCAGATATGGAGAAGGGTGTTAAAGGTACAGTGGATTTTAGGATTTTAAAAATTATTAAAGTAATAGGGTGATTCCTTTATTATTTAGCTGTTTAAAAAAATGCAAAGTGTTTCAAACATACAAAAACAATTATAAAAAAAGATAAATTGACCACTAACATACCCACCACTCTAATTTAATAGAAGTTGACATTTTTCATTTTTGTCTCCTATCTTAATTTTTGTTAAGGATTTTTTTGTTGTTGTTGTTAGATTTAAACATGTATTTCAGTGGAATGCAGGAGATGTTCAACTTTTTTTTTTTTACCAGGACCCTACTGGTTTTAGTTTGCTTAGTTTAACTGCCACATTGAATTTTACTGAATGGATAAATCTCAGTTTATTTATCCACCACTCAGGAATATGTGGATCTTTCCCATACTTAACTATTACAAACGATTCTGAGTTCAGCATTCTTGTACATATCTGTGTGAACACACATAGAAGAGTGATCCAAACATAGAAATGTAGAAGTGGAACTGTTGGGTCCTAAGTTTTATGCATCTTCAACTTTACTAGATAGTAGCAAATTATTTTCTAAAATGACTGTAACCATTTACAATTCTAGTAATTTTACGGTTCTGTTTTCCATATCTAGTGATGAAATGATATTTCAAGTAGTGTGAAAGGGTACCAGGAATACTTAGCATTTTACCGACAAGAAGTTAGGATGAGGCTCATGACCAATTCTCATAGTTGTAGCTTTTCTTTGCCCTTTGTGCTATCTTTGACATAAAGAATTTTTAAATTTAGGTTGAGGATCTCTTTTCATGGTTATTAGACATTCACATATTCTCTTTTTATAGCCTGTCCATTTTTTGATAGGGTGGTTTGTCTTTTTTCTTATTGAACTGTAGATGAATTTTACATAACCTGGCTATTTATCTTTTGATGATTATTTTCATGACAAATATCTTATTACAGTTTGTGGCTTGCTTTTTTCACTTTATTTATGATGTCTTTCAACATATACAAGTTAGAAATTTTATTATATTTGAATATTTCAACCATTTCCTTTATGGTCTTGTGTGAGGCACCCTGATACTGTAAATATGTTTTTCCAATAGTTTATTTTAAAAGTTGACAGGTATGCTTTTAACTTTTAGGTTCCTTGGATTATTTCTTTTAAATGGTATAAGTTGGCTGTCATTAATGCCAAGAGATAAAAATTTGCAAAGAGTACAGATTTTGGTTTGACTCTAAATTATTCATTAGTATTTTATAGTCACGATCGCATGCTACACATCTAGAATAGATGCATTGGGCATGGTCTCAGTCTCCTGAAGGGGACAAACCTATTAAGCACATGCAGTATAGTATAAGGACGAAAAGAAGACTTTATATATAGGGAGTCTGGCAGAAGGGAGGGGGCAGTGGATCATTTGCCAAAGGGCCATTAACTGTCCTGCTAATTCATATACTGTGGGCTAATAACAATTTTATGGAAAACTGAGATTACTATTATATAGTTTCAGCACTTCACCCCTTAAAGGATAGCAATGTTTACTTACATACTTCTCCTGATTGAAAGACAATGGTAAAAATTTGTGGGGCTACACAGATATTTTCCGCCTAGTTTTAACAAACAAGAATAACTTATCACAGATGTTCATTGCCAGGATGCTTTAGATTTCTGGAAATGTTAAGAACCTGTTTTTCAAAGATTGGTTTCTGTTTACAGAGGCGAAATGGAGAAGATATACCAGTAGCCCAGACTAAGAACATCAATCACAGAAGATTTGCTGCTTCCTTTAGATTGCAAGAAGTGACAAAAACCGACCAGGATTTGTATCGCTGTGTAACTCAGTCAGAACGAGGTTCTGGTGTGTCCAATTTTGCTCAACTTATTGTAAGAGGTAAAGTAAAATTGCTTTCACTTCATGAAATGACATCACTTCATTAGAACAAATGCAACTTTTGTAGATATTTGGATCGATTTTTAAATCAAGTACTCTTCATCTCAAGTCACTATAAAACCATATCATTATAAAAGTTCTGAAAATGTCTTAAGGTCAAATTCAGACTGTGGTTGTATGGTTTGTCAGGCAAGTTTATAGTTGTATAGTTTGTCAGGCAAGTTTTCAACAAATGATTTCTATCGAAGGGAATCTATTTTTAAAAGCTCTAATAGGGCTAAACACATAAAATACTTTATTCCATATTGCCATCATCTAGTTTGCATTTTAACTTTAGATTGATTTTTCCTGTTTACAATAGTTCTCTAGATACTTTAGTTTTTCAAAGCATTATGTCAAGGTCAAAGTTTCTATCCCCGTGTATACCCGTAAATTTTACTGGTATCAAAACCCAGTTGTGGCTGTTCACTAATTCTGGCCCCCTATGGAATCTTAGAAAATTACACTTTCTAAGAGGTCCTCAGTATTCTGGGATACTAAGGCTACCAGAAGAATTGTGAGGGATTATGATGTATCAGTACATATCTTTAGTGAATACTGGAAAAACAAGTACAAGTGCTCAATGTATATTACATTCATTGAAAATTGACTGAGTCCCTATATATTCCACTGTTCTAGATTGTGGAGATACAGTGGTTAGTAAAATACAAAGACTCTGCCCATATATAGCTTAACACTGAGGTATATTAGGCACATCATATAGGAAGATGTTGAAAATGTAGTATCAAGTCATGGTATGTGTTATGAATAAAAATAAATACACAAAATGACAGGGATTGATATTTTAGTTAAGATTATCTGGAAGGACTCTTTGAGAACGTGACAACTGGGCTGAAACCTTAAAAAAATGACGACATCAGCCGTGTGAATATTTAGAGGAAAAGCAGCTTTGTTGAATAGGCTATCATGCATCAATCGATTATGACACAAATGAAAATAATTATAAACCATGTAAGTCTCTTCAAGGGGAAGTTTGGCAGATTTTAACAAAAACAGCTAAAGTGGACTGAGATTTGTCAGAGACATCAGGGAAGGCCTTTGTCAATGACTTTCTTTGAGACAGAATCTGAAAGTTGAGAAAAAGTTGCCCAGATGAGGATTGTGGATGTGAGGGGCAGGGGTAAGAGAAAGAAGGACCAGCAAGCAGAGAGCAAGGCATGTGGCAATGCTTAGAGGCTGGAAGGAGAAAATGAGATACATCCATATTCAAGTTAATATATTTTATAATGCTTGACATCAAATGTATTTTGATGTCATGTATTATTTTAAGATTTACTTGATAGCAGAAGCTAACACACCATTGTAGGGCAGTTATACTCTAATAAAGATGTTAAAAAAAAAAGATTTACTTGATTTTAATACTTTAACCTTTAATACTTTTAAAAGAAAATTGAAATTCAGACTATTTGATAATTGCCCAGAGCCACAAAGATCTAATAACTGGCTGAGCCAGAATTTAATTCCATGTTTCTTTTTTTTTTTTGTTAAAGGAATTTTGCCTTATTTATTTATTTATTTTATTTTACTTTGGCTGTGTTGGGTCTTCGTTTCTGTGCGAGGGCTTTCTCTAGTTGTGGCAAGCGGGGGCCACTCCTCATTGCGGTGCACGGGCCTCTCACTATCACAGCCTCTCTTGTTGGGAAGCACAGGCTCCAGACGCGCAGGCTCAGTAATTGTGGCCCACAGGGCTAGGTGCTCCGCGGCATGTGGGATCTTCCCAGACCAGGGCTCGAACCTGTGACCCCTGCATTGGCAGGCGGACTCTCAACCGCTGCGCCACCAGGGAAGCCCTAATTCCGTGTTTCTTAACTCCTGGTGCCAGGCTCATTCCTTTCCACCACAGCTTTATCTCGCGTTAACATTATTAAATAAGGCTATTAGCCACTTGTAATGCTTTTGTCACGAGAGATTCTGTAGCTCATCAAAAAAAAAAAGTTTTTCTTTGTAAATTGTATAGGACTCTATTATAAATAAAACTTCTCTCATGGCTCCTGAGTTAGCTTATATCACCTGCTTAAGTTCATGAAATCATAGCCCCAATTCACTGACAAATAAGAAAATATGATAATATTTAACTCTGGTGTTTAGATAGAGAGGCAGTTTAACTTATGTTCATATATGTTTGTATATTCATCTTTGGTGAGCCCTGTTGCTGAATCTTTCTCACCGGAGCCTGAAGGTACTTTTGAAAAGCCTGAAGGTGTCCTTGGGTAATCTTCAGAGTGATTAAGATGCTGTGGATACAGGAAGGTGGGTGTATTCTTGAGTCATCATGCTCACTGTATCTTCACTGTACTTGTATGTGCGTGCACGATGTGCAGCCCCTGAAGCAGATGGTGGCTTTTAATAGTGCAGCTAGAGTGCTTCTGAATAACTTACAGTTACATACTTATATCAATATAGATATAAATACATAGATATAAAATTTTTTTGAGGGAATGGCCCCCGATGTATTCAACAATTCATAGAAGGCAGAGTTGAAGCTTTTATCCAGGTGTTCTCTTTAAAGATAAATTTCCTTCTTTCAGATAGCCATTTAATGCCTGTTTATTTATTTATTTTTTGTGGTATGCGGGCCTCTCACTGTTGTGGCCTCTCCCGTTGCGGAGCACAGGCTCCGGACACGCAGGCTTAGCGGCCATGGCTCACGGGCCCAGCCGCTCCGCGGCATGTGGGATCTTCCCAGACCGGGGCACGAACCCGTGTCCCCTGCATCGGCAGGTGGACTCTCAACCACAGCATCACCAGGGAAGCCCAATGCCTGTTTATTTTTAAAGAGATTTATTTTGGATTACTAGATTTCTCTTGTTTACCTGATCTGAAAAGTACATTTTATCAAAGCTTGGTGTTCTTTACTTGGAGAAACTCCATTATTTCTATTCTAGGAGTGTCGCTTGTGGAGTGAATAATTATTTCAGTAAGATTTATAAAAGGACACTTCTTGAGTTTCATAGAAAGTTTTGGCTGTTTTTCTTTCCCTTTTTAAATTTTTTTATTTTTTAAGAAAGTCCTGGCATTTAACCTATATTTTGTTTTAGGTTTTATATTGTACCTGTTGGTTTAAGATATGATGGCAGTTTGAATGTACTATCCAGAGTGTGTTAACATCTTAGAAATGTATTTTGATAGTTTTGGCAGTTTTCTTTTTTCTTTTCAACATATTTTAGTTTGTTATGTATCTGATACTTACAGGTGATACTCTGCTTGTTGTTTTATTTGAAAACTAATATAAAGCAACACGTTTTCTTGTTTGTCCAGATAACCACCGAATAAGTATTGCTAACAACAAAACACACCCTTCAGGGTCAGCTCTCCTGGTGTTGAAATAGTGCTGAGAATTAACTATGGTGACAGGTCTTGTCTCTCATTGGCACTTTCAAAGCTGACATCCTGTTACATGCATATAAAAGATGGTAATTTTAAAGGAAATTTTTGGGGCAGTGATATGAATAGTCCTTAATAAGATCTGGCATAGTATTGCCTGTTGTCAAAGATGACCCAAGGGTAAGAGTTTATTAGTACATTTTCTCCTAAACTGAAAGTGACAGGGCATGCTTAAGGCTTTTTGGTTGCTGTTTGTTACAAATGAAAATTTCACTGCAAAATTCTCATGTTGAAGAGTATTGATCCCTGTTCTCCCACAGTCAGAGGAAGAAAAAATAAAATGTGCTTAAACAGAATATACTTTATCACGACTTTAGGTTTGCTTCCAGATCGTTTTTAGTAATGATAACCTTTTGTTTGTGAAAGCCAATCTTTATTGACAAAGAACTTTTTACAGAGATGAGATGAAGAGCAGATGTTTTGCTCCATGTTTCTACAAAATGGAAGTGTAAAAAATGTGAAATAGTTAAAATGATGTTTACAAGCTTCAGACTAAAAGCACCACCTTTGTAGTCTAAGTTATGTTATAGATTCCCAATCTTGATCTCATTTGCAGTCTTCTCCTTTCTTTTCCACCTGGCTGAATCAAAGACCCAACTAAATTTCTAGCCAACTGACCCACAATGAACTATAAAATTCTGATTGCTACAGCTGACACTCAATTTCCATTCCCATTTATTAGCTGTGTTTTTTAAATTTTTATCTGTGAAACTCCAATTACATTTTTGAAGTTCTTTAATGTGAAAAGCATAGCATTTTGTTTGTCTTTTTGTTGGTTGGACTTTAAAATTTTAGTGGCAACTATCACCATTATCAAAATTCTCTGGACATACATATTCTGTTAATATTTTTATCTATTCCTAATGAATACCACTGACCTCTAGCTGTAAAGTGAAGTGAATGTCAACACATGTACCAGTGTAGGTGGGCCTGTAAAACAGATTTTGGTGTTTAAAATCGTGAGGACTTTGGATTCTTGTTGGTACTTCCCTTTGTAAGACAATACAAATTAATGTAAAAAATAAAAATGTATTTGCTGACTTTCATAACTACAAGGTGCAGAGATAGGCTCCAGGGTTGGTTCATTTAGTCAGGAAGGATCCAGGTTCTTTCCAGTTCTTCACTCTGCAGTTCTTAGTTTTGGTTTTTATCCTAAGCCAGTGTCTCTTCATGGTCATAGGATACCCATATGGCTACATACTTCTTTGGTCTCATCCACTTGGGGATAAAGAGGTTACGACCTCTCACAGGTATCAAAAATTGCATGGCTGCATGTGGAGAGACAACTGGAATGGCCAGTAGAGAACTTCTGTAAATGGGACTACAGAGCATAACAATGCTATTCAAAGGCAGTCATTAATTCTATTCAGGTAAAATAGGAATTGAGGGAATTTTTCAGAAGAAGGTACAACTTTACCTTGAAGGACATGCAGAGTTCGGAACTTGGTAATGTGGGAGAAGGGTGTAGTTTATGTTCCATTAGAGTATGTCTAGTTCATCTTTGCTTGCTACAGCACCTAGCACATGTTTTTACGCAAAGACAATAAATAAAATGTAGTTGAAGTCAGAGCGTGGGGCTGACCCCAAAAGCTACAGGGAATGGATGATGAACCGCATTTCCCCCTTACCTACAGATGGAGGGGAGATTGCTGGCATACAGGAAAAGATGATGGCAGGTGTTTTTTGTAGGGTCTGAACCTGTCGCTTTCCTTCTCGTATGAACTAGGGGGGGGTGACTTTTTGTTTAGCATGAATTTTCTTCTCACTTGAAAAGCAATTTTGATTTAACTAATATGTTGTATTCTATTTTTTGTGTGTGTGTCTATCAGTTAAAAATCAGATCTGACTGTCTCATTTTAGTATTTTTATATTAGAAGCAAGGACATTTGGGAAGTGGAAAACATGACATATTAATACTTTTCGTAGTTGGTGATGAAAAGCCATGGAATTTCTAGCTTGAGTCCTTCAGCATTCTGCTTAACACCACACACTATTGATTTTTAACTAGTTTTCATAGCACAGCTGCCAGACTCTTGAATTCATATAAAGGTCCTTTTTCTTAATGGTGACTTGAAGATCCCTTTTCTTTGCTTCCATTGTGAAAATTAGTCAACTTGACAGGAAATTTAGAGTTACCTTGGAGAATTCAATTTAAACATTTATGTTTTACAAAATCTGAACTATAATAAAAGTTTAAGAATGCATGGATAAACCACATACAAATTTCCCCCAACTGCCCCTACGTGGCTAGGAAAGCACCTGCAGTCAGTCAGGGGATACCAAATGTTTCAAATATGAAGGAGATCCCAAATGTTGCATATCTAAAAATGTTACATTGCTACCCTTGAGTATCATAAAAGGAACATTTGGAGTCTTCAGGTGATTCAATTTACAAGATGTCTAGTACATTTTTAAATTCTAAATGAGCAAAAGGATACTGGAGGTCCTTATTTCAGTTAGTATATTATTACTGAAGCTCTGTTCTATCCACTTTTGTGTACCATTATTACAAATACTTTTTGCTGTTAATTTTCTCCTCCTCTGAGTTTCCTCATGCTACTTGATGAAAATGGTAATGTGCAGCACTTGTCTTGCCTGAGTGGTTATTTTCTTGTTTGTTTTAAAAATGAAAATGCAATGAGAGTTCTTTCCCAAAGGATTTCTGAGTGTATTTGCATTGGTGAGTCACGCTTAGAGCTCTGCCTAATGTTTAGCAGTTGAGTTGCTGGTCACTATTTTTTTGGAGTGTGTCTTTGGGGATTTGGCTTTTGTTGAAGCTTTCTTCTTAAGAATTTGAGAAAGATCAAAGAGGAAGCAGAATGATTTGCATGCCAAATAATTCTTTCTGTTGAACTCTAGGGAATTTGATTTCAGAGCACTATATTTTCCTTCTGAGCCTCTTAATTCTGTTCTCTTGGGGTCTGTGATAAATGTAATTTGCGTTCGTTTGTTCTAAAGGATATATATCAACTTCCCAGACTAACAGTTTGGGGCTAACTAATTTATATTCCCCTCTCTGCTCATTCTTTTTCTTTCTCTTAGCTACCCCAAACCAAAAAGGAAGCAATGAAGTCAATTTGTAACTTCATTGAAAAATCAGCTAGCAGTCTTTATTGAGTATTTAAAATGGTAAGTAATAGGCACCAGGAAATTACAAAGAAACCTCAGACATAGTTTCAGCTCTCAAGCAATTTATAATTTAATTAATTATATAGGAAAATGTAGAATTCTTGAATATTTTGACAGAGTTTTGACTTTGATTTTGGTCACATTTTTAATTCCATAGGGAGGAAAAAATAAGATCCCCTAACAAGTAGAAAATATACCAGTGGGTATTTACCAAATTTATTAAGCACTATTTTGGTAAATAATGTTGTACTATAGAGTCTTATACCATTATAAACAGAAGCTCTTTAGCTGACAGATTGAAATCAGTCATCAAGGCAGAGAGAGAATTCATAGTGTTCAGTGGTACAATGTGTATAGATGCTGGTATAAGTATTGTGGTGGGACATGACTTGAGTTTCTTCCACTTTCCCACCACTTCATCTTCTTAGAGAGTCGATAATAGCAGGCTTCCCAACCAGTGTATGACTGACAGGTGAATTTCAGTGTTTAGCTTTTTGTAGTTAATATAAACTATTTACCAGTTAGATGTTCACATCTTTTTAAAAGCTAGCTAATACACATTCTGCTTACTAGTAAAATGGCATCAGGAACTTGACTTACTAAGTACAAACTAGGAAATACACAGAAACAGAAAACACTCATGAAATGTTAGGTAGAAGTTAAATATTAGGTAAATCAGTCAAAACCAACTTGTTCGACAAAGTCTATCGTATTACCATAGAAAGCACTTTTCTTTCCAGCTGGGTTAATATAAATCATGTTATTTCCTTTTCTGAGAAACATTTAGTCTAGTAAGAAATAAAAACAATTGTAAGGTCAACACAAATAAGTACAGATAAACATTTATGTTTTGTTAGTCCTCAGCATGGATTTTATTTAGTTCATAGTTACTAGTTTTTATAAAAAAGAAAAAAAATTGTACCATTTTAGTGTTAACAGTGAGGATTTGGGGACTAAGGACTGGACAGAGGTTAAATAATTTTGGGAGTGTATGTGCAGCTTTTCTCAGTACATAAATCCATAAGAACCTCTCCTTATACAGCTTTCTCTTAGCTCTGATGTTTGTTTTTAGAGAAGTGGCCTACAGAGGTGGTCTCATCTCTTATGGGCTATAGGGACAGGATTACATTTAACTTTAGGATATAATTTGGAAGGTAACTTTGTTTTGCTCTCCATTTCCTGCTTTCTGACCCCTAAACCAAGAACATATTTTGTTGTCTTTTCTGCAGTGTTGTGCAATTCGAAATCAGATTTAGTTACGATGGCAGAGAATCTGTTCTTGTGTTACGGCAACAAAGAAACTGCAAATGAATGAACCTGTACGCTTGTTGGAAAGAAATTTTACCCACGTGGTTATTTACATCTTCCTAATTGCCACTGGCATTTTCTGTCATCTTCATATGCATACGGAAGAAGCCATTGCTATTCTCATGTTACCATGTTACTCCCTCCAGTGACTTTCCTTCACATTAAGGAAAAAGAAAAATTACAGCACTTTCCTGGTCCAAAAGGCTTTAAATGAAACACGCCCTGGGTACCACTAAAAATTTATTTCCTATCACTCACTTCCTTCCTTAATCCACAGCAAGCACACTGACTCTTCCAAGCATACTCCTGCCTTAGGGCTGTTACACTTGCTGTTTCCTCCACCTGAACTTTCTTCGTTCCCTCAAATACATGTATACTTTCACATTCTTATCTCATTTGCGTTTCTTTCATTTCTTCCCAAAATACCTAAAGGCCAAATGATAGTTATTTTCTAGTACAGAAGAAAATTCATTGATTTTGTTTTACAATTTTTTTCTCCAGAGTTATTTAGCTCTAACTTTTCAAAAGATCTTTATGTAATGCCTACCATTACTATGTGCAGAACAAAGATTTGTACAAGAAAGTGGTCTCAAATACACTCACATTGTTGGATGAAATACAGCAGATAGAAATATGAATGTTATTTAACTGCTTCTTTAATTTTCCAAATTTTATTACGTATCCTTTGGGTGCTCAGCACTTTCTTTACCTTTAATGCCGTTGCTTTTATCCATATCACCATCTTCTTTTTACTGTACTTTTTACTTTTTCTAAATTAAGAAAATTTTTTGTGCTGATACTTTATTTCTTTGTTTTTTATTGAAGTATAATTGATTAACAATATTATATTAGTTTCAGTTTCATTACAAAATAATGGCTATATTTCCCTGTGCAGTACAATATATCCTTGTTGCTTATTTATTTTGTACATAGTAGTTTGTATCTCTTAATCCCATACCCCTATCTTTCCCTCTCCCCACTCCCCACTGGTAACCACTAGTTTATTCTCTATTATCTGTGAGCTTTTTACTTCACTAAAAGTGCTCACTGGTCTCCCTACATCAGCACTTGCCTCCTCCAGGTCAGTCTTCACACAATAGTAGACAGACTGACTATATCACACAAAGTAAGTCAGTGTGTGCTCTTCCCATTCTCTTGGCTTCTTGTTCATGCAGTATCAATCCCAGATGTCTCATTGCGATCTCTGAGGCCCACAATCATCTGGCTCTGTCCACCTCTCCAGTCCAGATTCTCCTTTGCTCACCAAACTCTAGCAGCACTGGCTTTCTTTCACTTGCTTTAACGTGCTATGCTGTCTTCAACCTTAGGGCCTAGGTGTTTTCTGTCTCCAGTGCATCTTCACAAGTCTTCAATATATTACTGCATTCCTAACATCTGCCTCCACCACTAGATTGACTAAGTCAAGGACTCTTCCTTTTTGCTTGTTTACTATTATATTTCTATAGCCAGCACCATGGCCAACATCCAGCAGATATAATCAAATAATTGTTAAAGACACAAAATATAGTATAGATTGTAAAGTGCCATATGAATGACATGGTCTTCATGTGTAGAACAGAGGAGGACAACCTCATCCTTGACTTTAGTGGTCAGGGAATGAGCTGAGGAAGAGGCAATGTTTCATCTTACCATTGATGGACGGGTAGGGTTTGGATAGCTGAAAATAAGTAAGGGCATGTCAAGCAGAGGGTGTTACATAGGAAAACATATGCTCTTGGTGAGCAGTATTAAATATGGACCGTGACACAGTGTCTTCCAGGGAAAAAGTCTGATATGAGCCTGAAAGTGTACTTTGAGGCCTAACTGTGGAGCAATTTGAATGCCAGACTAAGGAATATAAATTATTATGTCATTTGATCTGGGAACTTCGGGGAGTTTTGCGGTAGGTTACTCATGTATTCATATCTGTCTCAGAGAACTAGGATGAGAGATGATTTGGAGAATGATGAGTTTGCAGGGAGTAAGTTTAGGGGGATCTAAAAATCTTAAAAACTTGAGATGGTAAGGCATCCTTGAGGGGGACTGTGATGGAAAGGGCAAGTCAAGGTTGAGAGATAATGGTGGAGATATTGTTAAGAACATGGTGAAATGACAGGAGAAAGAACAGTCAGCCTGGGATACTAGGCGAAATATGGTATTATGGACAAAAATTTGGAAGGCCTGTAGAAGAACTTATTTGAGAGCATAGTTGGTAATTTTAGTTGTAAACTCTTGATTGGGGTACTGGAGAGACAGGTTTTAAATCTTTAGGCACGTGGGAAAGGCTTCAACTAGTTGAAGGTTATTAAATGGGGATTCAACACAAGATAAATTCAACAATAGATAGTGTATAGAAATTCTTCGTATTTTGTAAGCTTCCATTTCATTGTCTTTAGCCAATATCATTAGAATTTTTCATGTTGTTAAACTTAGGATAAAAGCAGAAGTATGCAGTTAAATGGAAAATTTAGAAAGAGAACCCTGACATGGTTAAATATAATGTCTGTCTTTATTCCTGACATTATTCATATATAAAAACACATGTGAGATATATCATGTGTAAACACTTTTTCCCCTGCTGCTTCCTGTAGATTCCTGGTCGGATTTGAGACTAACTGTTAAGTGGAAATCTTTTTCCTGTTCTCTGTGAAAACTTTTTACTTCATAGAAACAAAGCAAGCTCTCCAAAGACTTCACTTTCTCTGCTCTTCAGAATTTGAGTGTCCCGGATAATAATGCTCCTAGACATGTCTTTTTTCTTACATCAATCTTTTAAAGCATTGGAAGGGGGGAGGTTTTCTTTCTAAGACTTTTGGCCAACAGCATTTCTCACTCCTCAAAGAATGTCATTCACTGCAGCGGGTCATTTAAAAATATTTACTTAAGGGTAGATAAAGAGTTCCCACTTGCCATAATTGTGCTATGTTAAACCCCCCACCAGGTTTGACATTTCTTTGTATTGTGCAGGATTGTTAAAAAGTAGTTACCATGACCGGACTGGCTGATGCATCACAATGATGAAAAGCCGGGTGTTTGGGATTCAACTTGGATGATGGAAATGCAAGATGTCAGCGGAGCTGTATATTAAAGAGAATTTGAATTGGAAACCGAATCCCAATCTGCCACTGGGAACATTTTGATCATTTTGATTTATGAAACTTTTATAACAGCATTCAGATGGAGCAGAATTAAAACCTTTTAGTCTAGGATAGTTTATGGTACACCAACCACTGTGTAACTGGTATCATTTTTGAAGGTTCTCTTAGCAATCAGTGAGGAAGGAAAAAAATGGGTAGGTGAGAGATTTATTTTAAAAGGCAGTTTTGACAAATATTCTTGCATTTAACTTTTAATCCCTGTCTTTTGTTTGCATTGTGTCAAGGATGAAAACACATCTTGTTGTTTCAACCTACTAAGTACATTAAAGTTCTGATTTTTACTGTTAAGTATATTTGAAACTCTGATTAATAGTTTTCAGATTAAAGTATTGCATTTATGTACATATTATAGGCTATCTTTTCTTTCTGGCTTGTGTGCTTTTGCACTCAGAGGCATCTATATCTGTCTATATCTGTGTTTCTGAGTCTTATGAATAAATATTCAAGTAGAAATACTAATGCAATTCTGAAGCCTAACTTGCAAAACAAAACAAAACAAAATAATGTATTTTCCTACAATTATTGGAATTCTGTAACTCGGGTTTTTTAAAAATCATCTTTCGGCATCAGTAAGCATTGGTATTCTTTTCTGAACTGTGGCTCTGTAATAAAAAGAAATCAATTACTATTAGAGAGGCACTGTAGGTTAAAGGCATTACAGGTTCACATTTGGTTTTGCAGCTGGGAGAGGGTACTTAGCTGTGAATCAAGAATGATGCAAAAGATGGATGAGACAGAGTTCAAGGAGCAGTAATGTGAGGGTACAGGACTATCGTTTCAAGCTGTCTGTGCAGTAATGATGGATGGTTTGGTGGCAAGAGGTAATAATACCAGATGATGAAAGACGCATCTCATCCTCTTGAGCCACAGCATACCAGCTACCTGTTGGAGTTCTGCGGCATAATGATTCCTGATTTGCAACCAAATGGTTTTGCTGCATTTAGCAACCCAGATTTTTGGCAGCTCCGAAGGAAGCAAGTAGCATATCAAACACTCCTGACATTGTAAATTTAATTACCTCATATTTATGCATAGTAGTTGTTAACGGGATCTTATAAGCTATGCTAATATGGTAGGTAATTTGTTACCTCCAGAAATCACTTTCCATGTGTCTTCTGATCATTATCATGAAACATGATAAATGATCTAGCCCATGAGGTATAAATGAAAATGAAATGGATAATTGGATTCTATGTCTAAATTGTGGCTGGAATAGTCACAGCAATTATAATTGAATTTATCTCATAAAAATGTGTTTGGCAATATATTAGTGACCTTTCATCATCTTGAGCCTATGGTGTTACATGAAACTATTCTTAAGATACTTATAAGAAGCTTATTACAATTATTTTTAAAAATTCTCCAACACTTTAAATTTTCTTGCTTTACTTGCCTATATTTTTAAAGTACTATCTTGTTTATCTACAATGGGTTTAAGCAACTGATTCTGATAATCTTCTTTTGATACTGAAAATAGTGTTCTGTTGTTGCCAATGCCTTGATTGAATGACTTAGCAACAGTTCAGGATACAATTGAAACTGTTTTTATGAATACCTTTTGTCATTAGCAGCACATTTCTTTCTCCTGGGTGTTAGAACTATACCTTCTTGCTGAATGTGTGTTTTCTTTGATTCCTATAAGAGAATTTCTCTGAAATACTAAAATAAAATAGAGTTTGTTTCAAATACCATCAGACTTTTATTCTTTCTCTCTCACTTCTTTTCAATTCACTTTGAATAACAAAAATATTATTTTATTATAAACATTAAAAACTCCAATTTATTCATTGATTTGATTAACATTTTTGAGCAGTGACCATAGGCTGATCAGTGTAATTTTTACTAATAAAAATAACTATAAAAATAACTAAGACACATGATCTTTAGGGTCTTATAATTCTATATGTAGCTATGGGGATATCTAAGTCTTTAAATTATAACATATTATTATACTTCTTCTGTGTGCATGATAATACTATAATCTCTTTCTCTTTTCTAGTTTTTTTCCATGATAGTCCAGGAAGCCAATAAAACTTCGGTTTATGCCTCTCCTTTTAATTTGCAACTAAAAAATAACTATTCCAGATGTAGTTAATAAGAAGTACATGGAAATTAAAAAGTTATCTGTAAATGTGACTTTTCTTTTGACTGAAATATGTCAGTAAGGAGAGCATGTCCCTAGGGATTTGTTTCTCCTCTTGAATTTTTGTGCCTGAAATTTCTTCACTTTCCTTTTATGTTGGTAGTCAGTGTAGCTTAGCACCAACTCATAAGCTTATTTTAGTAACTGGTTGAAGTGAAAGGGGATGGTGAACATGGGTAAGCCATTTACTCTTCTTTCTAGGTGAATATAAATTTAATAAATCAGAATATAAATATTTAGTATAACCTGTAATTAAAGCACCCATTTGTAATAATTTTACAATGTGTCAGGTGCTGTGATATATGGCTTACATGCATTATTTCTCTAATTTCATATTAACAACTTTTAACATACCCATTTTACCCATAGGGAACCTGAGGCTGATTGGTAAAGTTGCTCAGATCAGATGGCCTTTAGGGGCTGACCCCAGATTGTAACCTCAGTCTAACTCCAGAGCTCATACTGTTTTCACCTCACCGTGGCAACACTATGCTATACCATGTGCTATAATGCTTGACTACTGTTTTTAACTACATCCTGCCCTGGCAAGTAGCATGATACCTATAACCTATCATTTTATACCAGTGATTCTCAACAGAAGAATAGGGAATGTATGACACTGTTAAAATCAAATACAGGGTATTTTAAAAACTGTGACCACCACACATGTCCCTATCCTAGATTCTGATGTACTAACATAAACATTTGCGTGCATTCATGTTCACATGTCAAATTGTACATGCTCACTCAAGCTAAATTTCAGCAAGCCTAGGAGGGCTTTGTTAGAATCTAGGCAGAATCTTGCACATCTGTGGTTTATGAAAAGCTAGGAAACTATTCTGATATTCCTTCTGCATTCTTCTTCACCCTCTTCCCCGAACATTTCTTGGATTTTACATCAAGAATTATGAATTGCCTCTGTAGCTCTACAAAACTTTGGAAATATTTTACATCTCTAATAAGATTCTCTGGATTTTAAAGCTTCCTTGATTGTGGAAAAAATAAATTATTCAAAATTCAATAGCCTGTCCTCTTTCTGAGGGTACAGTGCTTGGTAGTAAAAGAAAGTCCATCAGCTCTTATCCTTAATTTCATAAGAATATTAAAAACTTCAGGCAGCTTCCTGGATGGCAGTCAGTAAGGTGGGGTTTTCTTTGGTCTAGTCATCTTTGATCAAGTCAGATGAAAATCTCAGACTCTCAGTCTTGTTCGTATTTTTAAAAATTTCTTTCTTTATAGACTACCTCTATCATCTTATCATTTTTAGCTTGGTGAAGTAGGATTTAGAAAACTTTTAATGTATGCTCTGGAGGAAGTTTTCTCCTCCACTTACTCTATTTTTATATTCAAGGTAGGGATGTGCTCTGAGTAGCTCTTCACATTGAAAGTCAAATCAGGAGCCAGATTCTCTTTTTCAAATTATTCACTTGCAGGGTAGCTCCATTTCTGTGTTTGCTGAGTAAAAATCCAGAGAGATGCTGTGAGATGGGCTCACAGAGTTTTTCTTTGAACTAACAGTGACAGTGCAATCGAAGTTCAAATAACGTCAAGACACTAATGACCTAAAATTGGCATGATTCCAGAATAATGTTACATAACAGTAAATTTCAATAGAGAGATGCTATGGGAAATGTGTGAACTGTGTAAAAGTAGTATATCATATATAGATGAATTCAAATAAGTAATTCTCAAGAACGTATAGTTAAAAGCAGAAAAAGTTCACTTGATGCTTGTATATAATGTAGTCACCACATAATATGTTTTATTATACAAAGAACTCAACTGCTCCCTCCAAGATGAACTTGACTCCTCTTAAAAGCAGAAAGATTTTAATGCCTAAACTTTTGCAGATAAACATACCTCTTGTTTCTTTTGAACTCAGAGATTCTTAACATTTTACAAGCCAAAAGAGCTGGTACAATGATGTATATAAGGAAAAAGACATAAACTAGTCTTTGTGAGTGATTCAGGAATTTTCAAGAGAAATTTTGACCTAATTAGATTTTTGCCATAAATAGTGACTTTAAATTTCAAATCTCAGGATGAGATTCTAATTGTATTGTGTTGAGTTGTGTGTGTGTGTGTGTGTGTGTGTGTGTGTGTGTGGTGGCATGGGGGTTTCTGGGCAGGAGTCTGCCCAGAATTAGATTAGATACAGAGCCACCTTTCTCTTTACTTATTTTTTAATTTCTTATTTAAGGAGAGTGTAGATATGCAGAAAATTGTGCATTAAATATATAGCTTGATAAACGTACGGCTTGATGAATTTTCACAAACGAAATATACCCAGAATCCACATCAAAAAATAGAATATTACCAGCACCTCAGAAGCCTCCATCACTCCCCTGCAGTCACTAACCCAACTGCTCCAGAGTAACGATTGTCCCTGGTTTCTAATAGTAATAAATAACTTAGGTAAATGGAATTCTACAGTTTATACTCTTTCATCTGGCTTCTCTCTCCAACATTGTGAAATTCATTCATATTGTTGTATGTATCTGTAGATCATTTGACATCATAGTTGTAAGATATTCTATCTTGTGAATGTGCTACAATTTATTCATTTTACTGATGATAGGCATTTGACTTTTAAGGAACAGTTATACTCATTTTGGGGGAGCGTCTACCTGGAAGTGGAATTGCTAGGTAATAACATATACTTATGTTCAGCTTCAGTAGGTATAGCAGTTTTTTGAATTTACTGTATCAATTTATACTCCACCTTTCAGCTTGAAAGTTCTAGTTGGTCCATGTCTTCACCAACACTAGATACTATCCTACCTTAAATTACCTTTTTATGTTCATTCTTTCATTTGTTCATAAATACATTTATTCAACAATCATCGATTGATTGCCTAATGTGCTAAGCACTGAAGTCTGAAGTCACAGACTTAAAGACAATATAAAATGTTTGTCTTTAAAGAGCTCGCTAACTAAAGAGAGAGAGAGAAATATATAAATAAATCTCTTACAAGAAAAGGTACATTTATTTCAGGCTAGAGAGTGTGTGCTGAGGAAGGCTTCTCAGAGGCAGTGATAAATGAGCTGGGAGTTTTGCTAAGTCTATAAATGGTAAAAGAGCACTTCAGGCAGCATATAAATGGTGAAGGTAGATGAACACAAAAGAAAATTTTCCCATAGAAAATACAAATTGTTATATATGAACATGCGATTGGAATTGGAGAGTGGTAAGACGTGAGGCTGGACAGGTAAGCAGGGGACAGATCATGGAAGAGCAGTATTTTTATGTTAAGAAATTTGCAACTTTCATCAAAGTTTTCCTTCAACCTCTTAATAAGACATAATTTTCCATAATTTTCCATTTATCTACTGCTGCATAATAAAATACCCCAAAACTTACTGGCATAAAACAATAACCATTTTATAATGCTCACAGCTTCTGGGAACCAGAAATTCAGAAACGCACAGCAGGGGTGGGTTTTTCCTGTCCCAGGATGTTTGCATCCTCAGCCAGGAATACTCAAATTGAACAGCTGAAGGTGACTCAAACTCCTGGAGGTGAGAATCATCTAGAAACTTCTTCATGCACATGTCTGACACCTGGACTGGAATAACTCCCCAGCTAACTGAACTTTTAACATGGTGGCTCAGGGCTCCAAGAGCAAATATTGCAGGTTCCACTGAACAGAGGGGAAGCTGCATGGTCTCTTGTGACCTAGCCTCAAGTCTCATTCCACCACTTCCACTGTGTTCTATATATTTAGGCAGGTCCAATATCACCCAGATTTAAGAAGATAGAACATGGATGCAACCTCTCAAAAGGAGGGTTTTCAAAAAATTTGTGGCCGTGTTTTCAAATCACCACAGTAACTATGTTATTTTATGTTTTTTTAAATTTCCTGTGTGTTATCTACAGTAGTGTGATAATCACAGAAACTAATATTTTTTTCCCCTATCCATTCTGCCTGTATCCCACACCTGGCACCATGGCTTAGAGTGCATAGGCTTGACCTTTGACTTCTTCCTTCTCACCTAATTGACGTTTGATTTCATAAGGAAGCGAATATGAATTTACAATCAGTAAAGTATCCATTTAACATGGTTTGCGTTTATATATTAAAATTAACTTTTGAAGCAAGATGAAAAATAAACAGGTACAAATTAGTGCCTATACATTTTCATAACATTATGCCTTACAGGAGTAATACATCTGATATAGCTCTATGATTAATTTCCAAAATAACTTTCTTGACCTTTGCCCAATGTCAGATTCTTAATTTAAAACTCAAACATGGACATAGACATACATTTAAAAATATAAGTGTATGGTTTTGGAACAAGAAATGGTATCCTTCAGGTACAACAGGGAGATCGCTCAGCTATCTACTTTTTTAAGTGTGTCATTTTACAAAAATTAATACCAAAGAAGCATGATACTTCTTCCTTCTTTTTATAATACTTAAAATGGTAGGCTTCCTTACCCAATACCTAATTATCTTAAGTTCACTGATAGAGGTACTGGTTACAAGATTCTTTGGTGCCTATGAAAATTTTTGCACATTTTACTTACGTTTGTTTTCTTCTCCCTACCAAATTTTCAATTGATCTGGCTAACGTTGCAGAAGGATGGGAAATTTGAAGTTCACAGAAAGAATATATGAATAGTTTGCATCAGTAGCCATTTCATGCCCTTATTTGTAAAAGGCGTGATATTTATCAAAGTAGAAAAGGGAGGTTTCTTGTCACTTAGTAGCAGCGGCTGTGGAAGAAGAGTCCAACGCCTTAGCTGTATAATTGCATTACTTATGGTCTTGACACCCTTTATTTTACACCTAGAAACTTTCCCTAGCTGTGCACTGATGGTTTACAACTTGGACTGCCTTCCAACATTTTATGTTTAGATGATATACTTTATTTTGATATTCTGAATGTCTAGATGCCCCATTATGGTGTAGAAATAGGGGTGGTTGAATGGAATGGAAATAAAAGGTCTCTTGCTGGCTGAGCTGTCACACTAGCGTAAAACGTCCTTGGGCAGGTAACTGTTTACATGGCTAAATATTTTTAAAGTGTCACTATCTTGTTACTTTATCAGATAGGTCTGTAATTATTATTGCCAGCCTCCTATTTCCATCTGATTATAAAACTAGGTGTGGTTATCTTATTTTTGATGACATTCTGACTAATGGGGATGACTAAAATAATTATTCAGAAGGCCTTGTAATTATGGTGACCACATTGATGGCTCTATTTTTATGGCATTCCGTTTTGTTCATTGTTATACTTGTATACTCTTGAGTTACCCATAAAAACCTGCTTTTATTAGTTCAGAGACTAGGTTCAGAAATCTGTCCTCTGGTCCTCTGTTCAAGTCCCCTGACTCTTTCAAAGTTGCCATCAGGAAGAGTTGATCTAGAGTCACTGACCACATTCTGATAAACCCATTTCACATCAAAAGTTATTGATTTCCTGATTTAATCAAGGGCATCTAACCCCATAGGACACATAATGGTTTTTTGTTTTGTTTAATCTCAGAATTGAGGAAATGTTCTATAATTGCTAATTTGTATCATTTGTTCTTTGAAATGAATATATATTAGGAATCTTTAAACTACAAAACTGACTTGGGTCCATATTAGCTAATGACAGTTTCTTTGATGTGAAGATTTTGAAAGTCTGAAATTTTATGCTTTTTGAACTGGAAAGCATCCTAAAAATTATGACTATGCTGGAGTTAGTAGTACATTCATAAAGCCTATTATCTAAAGGAGCTATCTATAGGACTGAAGTCTTATTTAATTGTTTTTACTATGTTATCAAATATTCTCATAAAAAAGTAACTATATCACTTATATACATAGGGGAATATGCCTGTCTAAAAGATGGTCACTCTCTACCTTCCAGAGTCATGTAGAAATAACGGGTAAATGATAGTTTCCTGATTGACTTGGGGTAAATAAAGTGTTAGATTTTACATGCCTGGGAACCAGGGTCATTGAATGGAGGGAGTGAATAGTATCTCCTGATTCCATTACTTGACTAAGTCATTACACTAAAGAAAAATAGCCATCTGTTGCTGCCTACCTATACATAAAAACTTCATGCATCATTTTGAATTGACTTGGAATAATCACAAAGTATGTATTCATAACAAACATATGCTTATTATATGTTATATTACAATAAGTCAACACAGCAGAGTATTTAAACCCAACGATCAAGATGGCCAACTTATATTGTGTTTGGTTATAATTAAATTTTGGAAAATTCTTCTAATTTCATAGGTGTAAATTTTTTTATTTTGGAATTTAGATTAATGAGATTTTTAAAAATGTTTTTAATATTCTAGATTTGGAAGATTCAGGATATTTTTAAATAATACTTTTTTCTTGGTTATGTTATACGTGTTACATATACATGTATATATGTGTGTATTATGTGTGTAGAGAAAGAGAGAGAGAGAAAAAAGAGATTATAATCTAGTTACAGAGATTTTGCAGTGGAGTTTTTCTTTCTTTCTTTCTTTTTTTTTTTTGTGGTACGCAGGCCTCTCACTGTTGTGGTCTCTCCCGTTGCGGAGCGCAGGCTCAGCGGCCATGGCTCACGGGCCCAGCCGCTCCGCGGCATGTGGGATCTTCCCGGACTGGGGCCCGAACCCGTGTCCCCTGCATCGGCAGGCAAACTCTCAACCACTGCGCCACTAGGGAAGCCCTGGAGTTTTTCTTTTAATTGCTATCTTTTGATTTAATGGAATCAGCCATTGTGTCTTTACACATATTAATATAAAATGAATATAAATAGCATTACTCCAAATTCGTTGGCCTATTTAAATTCTAGGCATATTTAACATATTACTGGGGCATATATTATCATTGCCAAACACAGTTCCCCTCCTTTCTCCTACCATGTATTTTTTATTGTCTTACCTCATAAAGGTGACTGATGAGATGGTGATGTGATTACCTGTGTATAACCCTAGACTTGAGGGATCCAAACAAAGAGTTGAAGGCTCTCCCAGTTTTACTACTTACCTGATTGTTATTCTTGAAATCAACTGGATGTTCTTTCCCTGGAATGCATGAACAGTTTGAGCTCTGACCAAGCTGAAATGAGGGATTAAACAGCCATAAGAGAAATATTCTGTATTAATGACTCAATCAAATGGATCTATAATTTTCATCATAACATATGTGGTTTGCTGCCATGCCATATGGATTGTGGTAGTGATGGAGTCTTTTGTAAAGTTGTTGAATTATTACAGTAATTCATAATTCTGAACCAATTCATTGCATAGATATAATTAGAGTACAGTTTGGGGACAAAATGAGATAAAAATGTATAGTTATCTTACAGTTTTATATTACATGGGCTAAAAAGCAAATAAACTTTACTTTAAAAAATCCCTTTTCATATACCCTAAATATGAACCTAACCTTGTTTTTAGTTTCTGCTGGCAGATCTAAAACAGTATGCTGCTGCTGTGCCTTTTTATGTCAAGCAGGTAATAAAGTTATTGCAGCAGTGTTTTCAAATCAAGATGAATAAAATGCCATGGTAATGTATAGGATATAAAATTCAGTATGCAAAATTTGCAGTTTTGTTGCTGAAATGATTCTTCTTATTTCAGCACTTTAGGCAGCCGGAAAGAGCCATGTCATAGAGATTAAATACTGTAATTTCACAGATCTTGCAGTTAAAAAACAATGAATACATATCCCATGGGGACTGAAAGACAAAATAGCTGTTTAATATGAAAAGTGGCATGTTTAGTATCAAAATTTTTTCCTACTCTGAATTAAATTTTTGTTCAAGAAACTCAAGTTATTGGTATGCATTCAGCTATTATTAGTACAATTGTGTATTTTGATAAAATGATTGATATTTTATGTTCAGATTTGTATATATATATGAAATTTTTCTTCACATGGAAAATCTTTTTTTTTCAAAGTTTAATTAATTTGATTTGACTAAAAGACAAAAAAGAATTATTATATGGGTTTGTAACTGTGCCTTTTTTTACAAGCTGGATAAATCATTTGATGCCAGTCAGTCACTAAGCAATTGCCTAGAAAGTGTTCCTTTGTTCCAGTCAACTAACTCCTTTAATTAAATAGTAACATTTTGTAGGTGCTGTGTATCATTGTCAGAGCAATTGGCTAGCTACATGGTTCAGGGCTCAAGGTGGTAAATCTTACATTTTGAGGACTTAATTTCATCATCCAAAAATAAACAAATTAATAGATAAATACACGAAGTTTTACTATTGCCATCTCCAAATTATGGTTCTCACACTGAAGTAGCAGTCTGTGTTTTCTTGTATGGAATAGGCAGAATTTATGTAGATAAATTTTTCTTACAGTGGCATGGATAACTTTTTTTTCAAGAAAAAAAATGTTGAGCCAGCCACTCATTCTGTAATTATATTATTGAACTTAGGCACCGCGACAGACACTGAGATTGTAATGGTGAGAAACTTTTATGAGCACATTACAGATTTTATTGGAAAATAGAGAAAAAAGAAAAAGCAAGATCACTCGTGGTCTCACAGTTCCCCAATCACTGTTATTAGCTTTTTGATGTATTTCCTTCTGGTGGTGGTGGTTGGCAGTTTTCCTTCCTTTCTTTTCCTTTCTTTCTTTCTTTTTCTTTCTTTCTTCCTTCCTTCCTTTCTTTTTCTTTCTTCCTTTCTTTTTCTTTCTCTCTTTCTTTCTTTCTTTCTTTCTTTTATTGATAGTGATATACTCTTTACTTTTTAAAATGAAAACAAATGACATTTGTTGTATAATCTTCACAACTTGTGTTCTTGAACTATATGGTGAAATTCTATTGAAATACCATAATTTGTGTCACCATTTTCCTATTGTAGAATATTTTGATTTCTTAATTTTTTGCTCTTCTAAATATAGATTTAATCATCCCTTACATTAAATTTCCAGAAGTGGGATTACTTTAGTCTATAAACACGTTTTTATTTCTTGATATATAGTTTTCCAAAAACGTCAGTTTAGCCATCGATAAGCAAGTTGTATACTCACATGCCCATTTAACTATGCCTCACTGACAATGGTCAAGCCTGTGTGAGTAAATGATCACATGTTTAGGGTTCACACCCTCTTCAAAATTCTGCTCCAGTACTCTTTTGAGAAATAGAAATGTAAGTGATATAATTTTAGGTACACATTACCCATGGATTGCTGAGGGGAGATTATTTTTAACATTGTGGTGTTTTTCCAAAGGAGCCTTTGGTATTTTGGACTGGAGGATTCTTCATTATGTGGGACTATCCTGTGTATTTCATGATCAAGTAATCCTGGCCCCAGCCTACTCAAAGCAAGTGACACTCCTCAATCATTTGAACAACTACTGTCAGTGGAAAATCACTGGGAGAGAATGAAGAAACTCTTGTTTAGATGGATATAATTAATGCTGATAAAAAAACACATAATATAAACAAACATACATATCATTAAAAAAGGACTTTGTTATTCAATTGCATTTTTTCACTTTATTTAAACTATTTCTGCCTACTTATAGCTGTAAAATCATGGGTGCTTACTTCATGCTTCTCAGAATTTTTTGTGTATGTGAAATTTTGTGAGTATGGGCAGTGGGGCACAGCACACACTCTTTCCATGGTCTACACCCATGTAATTTTCATGGAGATGATAATAGGTAACAATGGCTACTTTTGATTGATACTTGGTCTAGGTGCTGGCATAGGAACCTCAGGTTTAACAACGTCCAAACTTTGTCATATCTTATTATTAATTTTATTTGACCAGTTCAAGCTTATGAGCCACCTGAATGATATGATTTGAAAAAAGTATCTTTCATTGTATTGTTGGATTTAAAAGAATTTTAATATATTAAATAAAATTTTTTATTTAAAAATCTATCAATGCACAAATGTATAAACATAATTAAAATAGTAATTTATCTGAAAGATGATTTATAGAATTTACTGACTACTTAATTAATAGGAGCAAACATTATGCGATAGTAGCCAAAAGAGTGAAAGGAGAGGTATTTGGCTGCATAAGGAATTTGTTAGGACTGGAAATCTGAGCTTTCAGAGAGGTAACAGATTGAAAATCATGAAAGAACTGTTACTCTTCTCATAAATCTACATTTCAGTTTATAAAATGTGGCTGCAGGAGAAACCTTGTTGAATATGTCTGAATATTTTCAAATATGTATTTCATGTTTTTGCCTCTAAGGAAAAAATGAAACAAATTATGTTGCCATACATATGATATTAAGTGTGCCAAAACACTACTTCTAATTATCTATAACCTGCTTTCTATTTCTTATGGGAGAAAAGGCCACCTTCCATTCATCAGTGTTATTATTTCAAATTTCTTGAAACACTCAAGTACCGTTAAATTATATTGTTATCCTTTTGAGGCATAATTTAAGATCATTTAAAATTATTATAGGGTAGCTGATAAATAAATGCTTGAATTATTTAGTACACTGATGTTATTCTTCCTGCTCTCCATCTCTAATGTTCTTTTCTGTTTACTTGAGCATTTAATATGTGATAAGGAAGAAGATTAAACAACATGAAGCATGAACTTGTGAATATTCTTTTTTAACTGGAACTAGATCAAAATTTTAATGAGAAGAATGATAAAGAAATAGAATAACATTGATTTGAAGTGATCTGTTCATTTAAGTAAACAAATGATAGCCAATAAGAAAATATCTATCTCCAAGGCAAATATTCTAATTTGATTTTTACAGGAATTTAGACATAGTAAGGGAACATTGACTCTTTATAGCCATTTTGAATAGTAATTTTTATCATCTCTGTTTTCATTTCATTAAAAAAATAGCAAAAACCAGACAATGTAGTTACATTATTGTCTCTTAATTCCACTGCTCTGAACCTAGATCTGAAATTTTCCTAAGAGAATTATTTTCCTAGCTTCCTACTACCTGGAGAAAAGATGGAGCTGAGATGTCTCCCAGGAGGAAGGATGAGTTCATAGTCCATGTCAGTGATAGGCTGAAAAATGACACCAAAGATACAAGATCCTAATCTCTGGAACCCATGACTATTACCTTATCTGGAAAAATGGTCTTTGAGGATGTGCTTAAGAGTCTTGAGATGGGAGAGTATCTTGGATTATCCATGTGGACCTTGCATGTAGATGTAATCACAACTATCCTTACAAGTAGAGGGGAGAGACGGATTTGACTACAGAGAGAAGAGGAGAAGGCAGTGTGAACAGTGAAATAGAGATTGCAGTGATGTGGCCACAAGACAAGGAATACCAACAGCTAGCAGATATTGGAAAAGGCGAGGAACTGATTCTTCCCTAGAGCCTTTGGAGGAAGTATGTCCTGGTACCACCTTTATTTCGAGCCAGCGATACTGATTTGGAACACCTGGTCTCCGGAATCATGCGAGAATAAATATCTGTTATCTTAAACCTCCACATTTGTGTTAATTTGTTACAGCGGCCTTAGGAGACAAAGGCATTGTCATTGCCTCCTTCTAAAGTGAGAAGGCTAATCTCGAGATACTTTTTTGTCAAGGCTTCTTTGACAAGTAAATAAAACAATTTGGAAGGAGATAGGATTGAGAGGTATTTAATATATTTATTTGGAAAGACAAATGTAGAAGTGTCATTTACTTGATACTTTGTTGAGTGACTTTTTTAGCTTCATAGCTTCTACATCTGATTTTGCATTTTATTAACTAACTCAATGTTGATAAGTGACATATGTTTGTAATATAGCATTGTAATAATTGGATGAGAATACTCTTTCATAATGACTTACTTTGATTTCAAGACACTTAAAAATTATTTGAAATAAAAAAGACAAAGCAATTTGAATGTATAAGTGCAATTTTATAATAGGTTTAGCTCTAGAATAACGAATATAAGTCATTAATAGAAAGTTAGTTGGTAACAGCGGCAAAGTTTATCTTGTATTTTGGGGATTGCATGCTTCAGTTGTTACCTACTGTACATTTGGGATTTATTCACACCGCACCTCTGGGTCTGATAGTGTATTAAGTTATGAAGAATATTAATATTGCTGCTGAACAATTACTTGTTCATTTGCTAACTGATTAAGATTCATGCATAATTTATTGAAATGAAGAGAGATTTTATAAATAAGCCTCCTTGTTCTCAAGGGCCTAAATACAAAATGCATATGCTAATAGGAGGCTACTTTTTACCTCCACCATAAAACTTTAATATGTATTGGTATATTAGTCTCATTAATGCTAGGTTTCACTTATAATCATGTTGTTAGTCAATGTATATGTTTTTAAGCCTCTCTGAACTTTGCCACAGTTCCAAATCTGAGCTACTGCTTTGATTACTGGACTGCTCCTTTTGTTGGCTTGACCACTGTAAGTGAGATGTAAAACTGATCAGAGTGAATTGTTGCCCTTCTTTGGGCCAAGAACCTGATTATATCAAACTCCGTTATTCATGTACACAAAACACTAGTGTTGAATATTAATTTTCCATTTTAAAATTTATATGCTCTCTGGCAGAAACAAAACAAAGCAAAATAGCATCAAATATAGGGCTTGTTGACATATTTAGAAATGTAAAGTCTTTTAAAATTCTGCCTAGTTTACCAATGAGGAAATTGTAATGCTAAGAAGTTAAATAACAAATTCAAGTTTACTCAGCTATTAGTGTATGCATTTTTTGAAACTAGATCTCTTGACCTTAAATTTCATTTTCTTTTACATGTCATTTCTTTAAAGATAGAAATGATAGAAGAAATGTTATGCTTTACTTTTTCACTTGTTTCTAATCATATGTTTTGTTGTAGCTTTCCCCCTCCTCTCACTTCCATCTTCTGCTCTCCTCTTTTGTTTTCTCCCTATTTTCCATGACAGTGATGTGCAGGGTTTTGATGGGTGAGATTTAACATTCAATATACACTTATTAGGTCAGGTTTCACAATACCCATAAATTTATAGATTAATAACCAAGGCTTGTTATTTATAATTCATTTGACAAATTGTTCTGTCATGTTAAATATAAGACCTCTTCAGGTTATTGTTCAGCTATAACGTGAGTGAGGCATTGCTGCTCTGGGTTAGAACCCCAGTAAGCTGTGAATTTAGCATCATTTCCTACTTAGATTAGTCAGTATATGAGCCATCTGGAATGAAAACAAACATTGCACATATGAGGCAGCTCAGTTTATTCGCAAAATACAGACTGCTTCTTAAAATATGTGGAACATTTAGATAGTCTGGGAAGATATTTGCATTTTTTCTATTACATTCATTTCTCTATTCAGTTTCATTTTAGTTTAAGGTTCAGAAAGTATATCAATGTTCTGTTTGTCTACCAAAACTTTTGTGAACTTGAAATACAGTTGTTAGACTAGTTGGTAAAACTTCATGATATGAATTGTCTAGCTTTATCTTTCTTTAGCTGATAAATGAAAATTCTAAACTATTTTGGTATTATTTAAACATTTTCTTCTGTAACTTCTCAGTTGAAGTCAGTTGTGAAATTGGAAATAATTCACCCTCTACCCAATTTTGACTATATATTGTTGAAACAATTTTTAAACCATAAGGAAGAGATTTTGTACTTAAAGTTTATAAATCAGGTGTTAAGAACTACTTTTCCATAGAAATAGAAATCTAAATGTAAACAGTTTAAATAGCATGTGAATTATCTTTTTTAATCTTAGCTTTATTTTCGCTTATTAGTTTTTCCCTTTGGCTGCGCTATGCAGCATGCGGGATCTTAGTTCCCAGACCAGGTATTGAACCCGTGCCCCCTGCAGTGGAAGCACGGAGACGTAACCACTGGACTGCCAGGGAAGTCCTGCTTTATTTCCACTTTGAACAGGAGCAATAGTGAAGCACAAGTTCATATAATTTTACTGATAACTGGTTTGAAAGCTGTTGTCATAATGAGCCACGATTTTTTGATGGGAGTAACTTTATATTCTTCAAGTGATTTTGGAGAGAAAAAAATTAGTATTACTCACTAGATACCTCTCCCCCCACCATCTATTATTCTTTATCTCAGTATCTGTTTTCTACATAACTCTCAATTTAAAATAATGAATTTGTCGATTTATTGTTATTATGTCTCCCTTGCCATATTACATGAATAACCAATGTGTGGAATAGCTTAGCAATTAGTAGCTACTCAGTAAATATTTGTCATGTGAATTTTGGAGGAAGCTTCTTGAAAATTACTTTAACCTGTGTAGTGATTTAGGCCAGCTGTCTTATTCCTTATATTAAGGATGTTTGTAATGCAGGGGTTCATAAGGTGGAAACTATACTTTGAAGTTTAAAAGCAAATCCCGGGCTACAGCTGGAAACTTGTAGCAGAAGGTAGAACCTGTCTATGAGTTTTTTGCACTGTCGTATTCTAAGCATTCATTGCCATTAAGATAGAAAATCCAGTTTAAAAAATATTGACTGTTTTTTCTTAGCTTCTGTCTATCTGCATCTTCTCCAATCCACCCCTACCTGCGACGGAGGGGAGGACACCAAGAGAAGCATTGTGTGGCTGCATTTAATAGTTTATTTATTTATTTTTTACCAGATGTAGAGCATCCTTTCATATTTTTATTGGCCATTTTGGTACCCTCTTCTCTGAAGTGTCAAACTCTTGCTCATTTCTTTTTCTTTTTTTTCAGATTTCACTTACTTTTTTTTATACTTTTTTAAAAAACATCTTTATTAGAGTGTAATTGCTTTACAATGGTGTGTTAGTTTCTGCTTTTTAAAAAAGTGAATCAGTTATACATATACATATGTTCCCAAATCTCTTCCCTCTTGCATCTCCCTCCCTCCCACCCTCTATATCCCACCCCTCTAGGTGGTCACAAAGCACCGAGCTAATAATCTCCCTGTGCTATGCGGCTGCTTCCCACTAGCTATCTATTTAACGTTTGGTAGTGTATATATGTCCATGCCACTCTCTCACTTCATCCCAGCTTACCCTTCCTGCTCCCCGTATCCTCAAGTCCATTATCTAGTAGGTCTGCGTTTTTATTCCCGTCTTGCCCCTAGGTTCTTCATGACCATTTTTTTTTTCTTTTTTAGATTCCATATATATGTGTTAGCATACGGTATTTTTTTTTTCTCTTTCTGATTTACTTCACTCTGTATGACAGGCTCTAGGTCCATCCACCTCACTAAAAATAACTCAATTTCGTTTCTTTTTATGACAAATATTCCATTGTATATATGTGCCACATCTTCTTTATTCATTCTTCTGTCAATGGACACTTAGGTTGCTTCCATGTCCTGCCTGTTGTAAATAGAGCTGCAATGAACATTGTGGTACATGACTCTTTGAATTATGGTTTTCTCAGGGTATATGCCCAGTAGTGGGATTGCTGGGTCATATGGTAGTTCTATTTTTAGTTTTTTAAGGAACCTCCATACTGTTCTCCATAGTGGCTGTATCAATATACATTCCCACCAACAGTGCAAGAGGGTTCCCTTTTCTCCACACCCTCTCCAGCATTTATTGTTTCTAGATATTTTGATGATGGCCATTCTGACCGGTGTGAGATGATATCTCATTGTAGTTTTGATTTGCATTTCTTTAATGATTAGTGATGTTGAGCATTCTTTCATGTGTTTGTTGGCAATCTGTATATCTTCTGTGGAGAAATGCCTATTTAGGTCTTCTGACCATTTTTGGATTCAGTCCTTTGTTTTTTTGATATTGAGCTGCATGAGCTACTTGTAAATTTTGAAGATTAATCCTTTGTCAGTTTTTTCATTTGCAAATATTTTCTCCCATTCTGAGGATTGTGTTTTCGTCTTGTTTACGGTTTCTTTTGCTGTGCAAAAGCTTTAAAGTTTCATTAGGTCCCATTTGTTTATTTTTATTTCCATTTCTCTAGGAGATGGGTCAAAAAAGATCTTGCTGTGATTTATATCATAGACTGTTCTGCCTGTTTTCCTCTAAGAGTTTGATAGTGTCTGGCCATACATTTAGGTCTTTAATCCATTTTGAGTTTATTTTCGTGTATGGTGTTAGGGAGTGTTCTAATTTCATTCTTTTACATGTAGCTGTCCAGTTTTCCCAGCACCACTTATTGAAGAGACTGTCTTTTCTCCACTGTATATTCTTGCCTCCTTTATCAAAGATAAGGTGACCACATGTGTGTGGGTTTATCTCTGGGCTTTCTATCCTGTTCCATTGATCTATATTTCTGTTTTTGTGCTAGTAACATACTGTCTTGATGACTGTAGCTTTGTCGTATAATCTGACGTCCGGGAGCCTGATTCCTCCAGCTCTGTTTTTGTTTCTCAAGATCGCGTAGGCTATTGGGGGTCTTTTGTGTTTCCATACAAATTGTGAAATTTTTTGTTGTAGTTCTGTAAAAAATGCCAGTGGTAGTTTGATAGGGATTGCATTGAATCTGTAGATTGCTTTGGGTAGTATAGTCATTTTCACAATGTTGATTCTTCCAATCCAAGAACATGGTATATCTCTCCATCTATTTGTATCATCTTTAATTTCTTTCACCAGTGTCTTATAATTTTCTGCATACAGGTCTTTTGTCTCCTTAGGTAGGTTTATTCCTAGATATTTTATTCTTTTTGTTGCAATGGTAAATGGGAGTGTTTTTTTAATTTCACTTTCAAATTTTTCATCATTAATGTATAGGAATGCAAGATATTTCTGTGCATTAATTTTGTATCCTACTACTTTACCAAATTCATTGATTATCTCTAGTAATTTTCTGGTAGCATTTTTAGGATTCTCTACGTATAGTATCATGTCATCTGCAAACAGTGACAGCTTTACCTCTTCTTTCCGATTTGGTTTCCTTTTATTTTTTTCTCTTCTGATTGCTGTTGCTGATACTTCCAAAACTATGTTGAATAATAGTGGTGAAAGTGGGCAACCGTGTCTTGTTCCTGATCTTAGTGGAAATAGTTTCAGTTTTTCACCATTGAGGACGATGTTAGCTGTGCGTTTGTCATATATGGCCTTTATTATGTTGAGGTATGTTCCCTCTGTGCCTACTTTCTAGAGGGTTTCTATCATAAATGGGTGTTGAATTTTGTCAAAAGCTTTCTCTGCATCTATTGAGATGATCATATGGTTTTTATCCTTCAGTTTGTTAATATGGTGTATCACATTGATTGATTTGTGTGTATTGAAGAATCCTTGCATTCCTGGGATAAACCCCACTTGATCATGGTGTATGATCCTTTTAATGTGCTGTTGGATTCTGTTTGCTAGTATTTTGTTGAGGATTTTTGCATCTATGTTCATCAGTGATATTGGCCTGTAGTTTTCTTTCTTTGTGACATCTTTGTCTGGTTTTGGTATTGGTGATGGTGGCCTCATAGAATGAGTTTGGGAGTGTTCCTCCCTCTGCTATATTTTGGAACAGGTTGAGAAGGATAGGTGTTAGCTCTTCTCTAAATGTGTGATAGAATTCACCTGTGAAGCCATCTGGTCCTGGGGTTTTCTTTGTTGCAAGATTTGTAATCACAGTTTCAATTTCCTTACTTGTGATTGGTCTGTTCATATTTTCTATTTCTTCCTGGTTCAGTCTTGGAAGGTTGCGCTTTCCTAAGAATTTGTCCATTTCTTCCAGGTTGTCCATTTTATTGGCATATAGTTGCTTGTAGTAATCTCTCATGATCCTTTGTATTTCTGCAGTGTCAGTTGTTACTTCTCCTTTTTCATTTCTAATTCTATTGACTTGAGTCTTCTCCCTTTTTTTCTTGATGAGTCTGGCTGGTGGTGTATCAATTTTGTTTATCTTCTCAAAGAAACAGCTTTTAGTTTTATTGATCTTTGCTATGGTTTCCTTCATTTCTTTTTCATTTATTTCTGATCTGATCTTTATGAGTTCTTTCCTCCTGCTAACTTTGGAGTTTTTGGTTCTTCTTTCCCTTTTTGCTTTAGGTGTAAGGTTAGGTTGTTTATTTGAGATGTTTCTTGTTTCTTAAGGTAGGATTGTATTGCTATAAACTTCCCTCTTAAAACTGCTTTTGCTGCGTCCCATAGGTTTTGGCTCATCGTGTTTTCATTGTCATTTGTTTCTAGGTATTTTATGATATCCTCTTTGATTTCTTCAGGGATCTCTTGGTTATTAAGTAGTGTATTGTTTATCCTCCATGTGTTTGTATTTTTTACACATTTTTTCCTATAATTGATATCTAGCCCCATACCGTTGTGGTTGGAAAAGAAACTTGATACGATTTCAAGTTTCTTAAATTTACCAAGGCTTGATTTGTGACCCAAGATATGATCTATCATGGAGAATGTTCCATGAGCACTTTAGAAGAAAGTGTATTCTGTTGTTTTTGGATGGAATGTCCTATAAATATCAATTAAGTCCATCTTGTTTAATGTATCATTCAAAGCTTGTGTTTCCTTATTTATTTTCATTTTGGATGAGCTGTCCATTGGTGAAAGTGGGGTGTTAAAGCCCCCTACTATGATTGTATTACTGTCAATTTCCCCTTTTATGGCTGTTAGCATTTGCCTTATGTATAGAAGTGCTCCTATGTTGGGTGCATAAATATTTACAATTGTTATATTTTCTTCTTGGATTGATCCCTTGATCATTATGCAGTGTCCTTCTTTGTCCCTTGAAAGTCTTTATTTAAACTGTATTTTGTCTGATATGAGAATTGCTCCTCCAGCTTTCTTTTGGTTTCCACTTGCATGGAATATCTTTTTCCATCCCCTCACTTTCAGTCTGTATGTGTCCCTAGATCTGAAGTGGGTAGATAGCATATATACGGGTCTTGTTTTTCTGTCCATTCAGCCAGTCTATGTCTTTTGGTTGGAGCATTTAATCCTTTTACATTTAAGTCAATTATCGATATGTATGTTCCTATTACCATTTTCTTAATTGTTTTGGGTTTGTTATTGTAGGTCTTTTCCTTCTCTTGTTTTACCTGCCTAGAGAAGTTCCTCTAGCATTTGTTGTAAAGCTGTTTTGGTGGTGCTGAATTCTCTTAGCTTTTGCTTTTCTGTAACGCTTTTAATTTCTCCGTCAAATCTGAATGGTATCCTTGCTGGGTAGAGTAATCTTGGTTGTAGGTTATTCCCTTTTATCACTTTAAATATGTCCTGCCACTCCCTCTGGCTTGTGGAGTTTCTGCTGAAAGATCAGCTGTTAACCTTATGGGGATTCCCTTGTATGTTATTTGTTGTTTTTCCCTTGCTGCTTTTAATATTTTCTCTTTGTATTTAATTTTTGATAGTTTGATTACTATGTGTCTTGGCGTGTTTCTCCTTGGATTTGTCCTGAATGTGACTCTCTGTGCTTCCTGGACTTGACTAACTGTTTCCTTTCCCATATTAGGGAAGTTTTCAACTATAATGTCTTCAAATATTTTCTCAGTCCCTTTCTTTTTCTCTTCTTCTTCTGGGACCCATATAATTCGAATGTTGGTGTGTTTAATCTTGTCCCAGAGGTCTCTGAGACTGACCTCAATTCTTTTAATTCTTTTTTCTTTATTCTGCTCTGCAGTAGTGATTTCCACTATTTTGCCTTCCAGATCACTTATCCGTTCTTCTGCCTCAGTTATTCTGCTATTGATACCTTCTAGAGAATTTTTAATATCATTTGTTGTGCTGTTCATCACTGTTTGTTGCTCTTTAGTTCTTCTAGGTCCTTGTTAAACGTTTCTTTTATTTTCTCCATTTTATTTCCAAGATTTTGGATCATCTTTACTACCATTATTCCGAATTCTTTTTCAGGTAGACTGCCTGTTTCCTCCTCATTTGTTAGGTCTGTTGGGTTTTTGCCCTGCTCCTTCATCTGCTGTGTGATTCTCTGCCTTCTCATTTTGCTTAAGTTACTGTGTTTGGGGTCTTCTTGTCGCAGGCTGTAGGTTCGTAGTTCCCGTTGTTTTTGGTGTCTGCCCCCAGTGGCTAAGGTTGTTTCAGTGGGTTGTGTAGGCTTCCTGGTGGAGGGGACTAGTGCCTGTGTTCTGGTGGATGAGGCTGGATCTTGTCTTTCCGGTGGGCAGTTCCACGCCTGATGGTGTGTTTTGGGGTGACTGTGGCCTTATGATTTTAGGCAGCCTCTCTGCTGATGGGTGGGGTCGTTTTCCTGTCTTACTAGTTGTTTTGCATAGTGTGTCCAGCAGTGTAGCTTGCTGGTCATTGAGTCGAGCTGGGTCTTGGCGTTGAGATGTAGATCTCTGGGAGATTTTCGCCGTTTGATATTACGTGGAGCTGGGAGGTGTCTTGTGGACCATTGTCCTGAACTTGGCTCTCCCATCTCAGAGGCAGAGGCTTGACGCCTGGCTGGAGCACCAAGAGCTTGTCATCCACAGGGCTCAGAATAAAAGCGAGAAAAAAAAGAAAGAAAGAAAGAAGAAGATAGAATTAAATCAAATAAAGTTATTAAAATAAAAAATAATTATTAAAAAAATCTTTTTAAAGTGAAAAAGAAGAGAGCAACAAACTAAAAAGCAAAGCCACCAATGATAACTGGTGCTAAAAAGTATACTAAGAACAAAAACAAAAACGGACAGACAGAACCCTAGGACAAACGGTAAAAGCAAAGCTATACAGACAAAATCACTCACAGAAGCATACACATGCATATTCACAAAAAGAGAAAAAGGGAAATATATATATATATGTATATCATTGCTCCCAAAGTCCACCTCCTCAATTTGGGATGATTCGTTGTCTATTCATGTATTCCACAGATGCAGGGTACATCAAGTTGATTGTGGAGCTTTAATCCGCTGCTTCTGAGGCTACTGGGAGGGATTTCCCTTTCTCTTCTTTGTTCGCATAATTCCCGGGGTTCAGCTTTGGATTTGGACCCACCTCTGCATGTAGGCCACCTGAGGGCATGTGTTCTTCTCTCAGACAGGACGGGGTTAAAGGAGTAGCTGATTCGGGGGCTCTGGCTCACTTAGGCCAGGGGGAGGGAGGGTTACGGCGTGCAGGGCGAGCCTTTGGTGGCAGAGGCCGGCGTGACGTTGCACCAGCCTGAGGCGCGCTGTGTGTTCTCCTGGGGAAGTTTTCCCTGGATCATGGGACCCTGGCAGTGGTGGGCTGCAGAGGCTCCCGGAGGGGAGGTGTGGGGAGTGACCTGTGCTCGCACACAGGCCTCTTGGTGGCGGCAGCAGCAGCCTTAGCGTCTCATGCCTGTCTCTGGGATCCGCGCTGATAGCCGCGGCTCGCTCCCATCTCTGGAGCTCCTTTAAGCTGCACTCTGAATCCCCTCTCCTCGCGCACCAGGAAACAAACAGGCAAGAATAAGTCTTTCCTCTTCGGCAGGTCCAGACTTTTTCCCGGACTCCCTCCCAGCTAGCCATGGCGCACTAACGACCTGCAGGCTGTGTTCACGCAGCCAACCCCAGTCCTCTCCTGGGATAAGCTCCGAAGCCCGAGCCTCAGCTCGCAGCCCCGCCCTCCACGGCGGGTGAGCAGACAAGGCTCTCGGGCTGGTGAGTGCCGGTCGGCCCTCATCCTCTGTGCGGGAATCTCTCCGCTTTTCCCTCCGTGGCACCCCTGTTGCTGTGCTTTCCTTCGCAGCTCCGAAGCTTCCCCCCTCCACCACCCGCAGTCTCTGCCCGCGAAGGGGCTTCCTAATGTGTGGAAACCTTTCCTCCTTCACAGCTCCATCCCACTGGGGAAGGTCCCGTCCCTATTCTTTTGTCTCTGTTTTCTCTTTTACCCTACCCAGGTACGTGGGGAGTTTCTTGCCTTTTGGGAAGTCTGAGGTCTTCTGCCAGCGTTCAGTAGGTGTTCTGTAGGAGTTGTTGCACATGTAGATGTATTTCTGATGTATTTGTGGGGAGGAAGGTGATCTCCGCGTCTTACTCTTCCGCCATCTTGAAGCTCCTCCCATTTAGGTTTTTCTTCATATAATTTGCTTTAACTGATTTTAAAAATACCTTCAGAAGAATTTAGGGGGGCTTCCCTGGTGGCGCAGTGGTTGAGAGTCCGCCTGCCAATGCAGGGGACACGGGTTCGTGCCCCGGTCCGGGAAGATCCCACATGCCGGAGCGGCTGGGCCCGTTACCCATGGCCACTGAGCCTGTGCGTCCGGAGCCTGTGCTCCACAACGGGAGAGGCCACAACAGTGAGAGGTCTGCGTACCGCAAAAAAAAAAGAAAGAAAAAAAAGAATTTAGGGGCAGTTATCACTTTTTATAGATTAACAGTTTCCTTTAAAGTCTTTTTGCCTCGCCAATGAATGTTCTTCCAGAGATTCAAAGAAGATCCCACCTGATAGCAATGTACTAATTAGAGACCATATGTACAGAGCTAGAGCTATGGGGTCCATAAAATTCAGTATCAAATTTCACCTCATTGTTGTTAAAGGAAAAAATGCTGTAATTCAATATTCATCATTTCCATAAGTTCAAACATTGGTATAATGTTTCCCAAAGTTTCTTTCAAGCAAATTATGTAAGCTATTCAAAATTAAATTACAGTGTACCTTTGACATTTGAGTTTAATACCTGATGCATTGCCTTATCACATGCTACTCACAAAGGCCAGTGATATACAATGATTTGTGATTTTCCCCCGTGTACATTTCAGTTTCCTACACTGAGAGGTGGATGTATGGAAACAGGTCAGCACCGGGCATCAGCCCCTGAGTTCAGCTTTGCTATGCCGTCTTTTCATTTCATCTGCAGGAAGTCTTCAGAAGTAAAAAGAAAAATACAAAACAAAACCAGCAAAAGCAAAAACAATACTTGGCCATATTTCATGAACGAAATGAGTTATAGCAGTATTCATTAATTTTGAGATTTGTAAAGGTCTTAGTACGCCAAGAATGTCAAAGATCAACTGTACTGTGTTTAGTTGCTAATCAGAGCTATCCATCTCTAAATATTTTCTCTTTATTTCCCTTGATAACCGTGTCTTTACAAATTTATCTCCCGGAGAGGTATGTTTTTAATAAAAGAAAACTTGTGGTAAAAGGGTCATATTCCATCTGTGAAAGTATTTGCTCTTTAAAAGTACAGTTTCCAGACCACTCATTCCCAATTTTAAGCATTTATTATGAACTCCTAAATAAATTATTCCTTAAGCCTTTAGACTTCAAGAGATATTACTATATCTATGTACTATAGTCGTTTGGATTTTTAAGTAATGAGATTGCACATTTGTCTCTCCTAGAACCACCAAGACCCATTGCTCCTCCGCAGCTGCTTGGTGTTGGGCCTACATATTTGCTGATTCAGCTAAATGCCAACTCCATCATTGGTGATGGTCCCATCATTCTGAAAGAAGTAGAGTACAGAATGACATCAGGATCCTGGACAGAAACCCATGCAGTCAATGCTCCAACTTATAAATTATGGCATTTGGATCCGGATACTGAATATGAGATCCGTGTTCTACTTACAAGACCTGGTGAAGGCGGGACGGGGCTTCCAGGACCTCCACTAATCACCAGAACCAAATGTGCAGGTAAGACTGAAGAGCCGGCCACTCTGCCAGTGAAGGAATCTAGCATAAGGCATACAATATTCATACAATATGCAAAGTACTAATTATTTGGTACATGATTAGTCACACTATTCTAAGAGTTCCAGTTGGAGCCTTAAGTATGTCATAAATTTGAGTGATTTAAGGGCAGTGTGAATGTTTCTCTTTTATTTTTCAGTAGTATTATGAATCCACAGTCTTCTTGCATGGTAATTTTGCTTGGCTTGCTTATATTTAGTCCAAAATCTCTGATTGATGCAGGTGAATGTATTATATAGAGAGAAAACCTTTGCAGTTCAAGCAAACGTTGAATACCTTTCTACTATGTGGAAATTGTCTTCCTCGATAATTTTGTTATGGTCAGTGCAGAGGCCATATCTGATAATACACATAAGAAAAGTTACTCTGAGCCAATCCTCAGTAAGATAACCCTCCTATTCAGAAAATCCTGTTGTCGAGGATGAATGCAGCAGCTTGGCACCCAGCTGTAAAATACAGAGGCTTTCCATATGTTTTTAAGCCTTGTATTGCCCTCCTAATGCCTGAAACAGAGTGGTGAAAATAATAGCACATGGAGAAAACACAAAGAAAGAATAAAAAGTGAAATAAAAAGTAATATAAAAGCATACATCCTAGTTCCTTATTGTACGATTGTTATAATGAGAGAAAATGTTAGCTATTTATTAAAAGCCACTGAAAAGTTTGTCTAAGTTATTAGAGTATACTTTTAGTGCATTGTTTATTTTATTGTTGAAAATAGTTTAATTTTTTAGGTCAGTTGAAAGAAACTTTTTATCTATCAAGCATTATGTTGAAACACCTGCAAAGTTAGTACCTGGGTCTATGCGTCTTGAACATTTATAGATTTAGGTTCTGAAAATTGAAAACTAAGACCATGAGGATCTATGAAAATGTAAATGCCTGTAAAATGTCTTTCGTTTCTTTAACATCTGTTTAGCAGTTACAGTATTCTGAGGCTACCCACCAAGAGTACTGATCTAAGATCAAAGCAAAATCGATGCAATTACCTAATGTACTGTCATCCCTAAATATTTTTTATTCTGGTTCAATTTTTATATGTTAATATTTATATATTAATTGTAAATATCAATATATTTCATATATTAATATTGAAAAATGCTCACCAATAGGAAGCTTAACGGCTCCATCATTAGTCTCAGATGTAGACAATAGAGTCTAGTAATTTGCTGATTGGTGTCATACATTTATCCTGTGGTTGAAAAATAGCTTAACCTCAAAAACACTGGGTAAGTCTCCATGGCTCAGCCTAAATCACACAAATTGCTTTTCAAATTTGTTGTACAGCTATGTCTTTTCATTCTAGGTAATGTGACAAATTATTCTTATTGTAGTAGATGAACTTCCTGAGGGGAAAAACAATTTAACTCTACAACCTCAACTAGTCAGAGAAATAATTTAAAAAGGAGACAGTATGGAAACTGAGAAGTAGCTCACTCTTCCAAAATTAATATCCAGTGCTAACATAAAAAGATGAATAGTGATGTCCATTTTACTGAAGATATTGCCTACACATATTTTCTGATAAAATTACCTTTTTGTGCCTACATTTAATCCTTATAAGGTATACACAAATTAAAATAATAAGTGTTGATTTACTATTCCAGAGATCTTCCTTGTGACTTTTTGTGCCCTAACTTCTTTCTTTTAAATACCTCATCTGCCTTCTTATTTTTTTGTTTCATCAAAATAGATCCTTAAAAATTTACAGTACCACACAATGTGTTGTTAATATAATGTAATTTTTTAACTTAGGAATTATTTGAAATCGGCCATTGGTGTGAAGGCCAATGGAGATGGCAAATAAATGAAACTGTGGGTTTTTTTTAATATATCTTTATTGGAGTGTAATTGCTTTACAATGTTGTGTTAGTTTCTGTTGTACAACAAAGTGAATCAGCTATAAGTATACATATATCCCCATATCCCCTCCCTCTTGAGCCTCCCTCCCATCCTCCCTATCCCACCCCTCTAGGTCATCACAAAGCATCCAGCTGATCTCCCTGTGCTGTGGAAAAGCTTCCTACTAGCCATCCATTTTACATTTGGTAGTGTATATATGTCATTGCTACTCTCTCACTTCATCCCAGTTTCCCCTTCCCCCCCGTGTCCTCAAGTCCGTTCTCTACTCTGCGTCTTTATTCCTGCCCTGCCACTAGGTTTATCAGTACTGTTTTTTTAGATTCCATATATGTACATTAACATATGGCATTTCTTTTTCTATTTCTGACGTACTTCACTCTGTATGAATAACTCAATTTTGCTCGTTTTTATGGCTGAGTAGTGTTCCATTGTATATATGTGCCACATCTTCTTTATCCATAGCAAGATCTTTTTTGACCCACCTCCTAGAGTAATGGAAATAAAATACAAAATAAACAAATGGGACCTAATGAAACTTAAAAGTTTTTGCACAGCAATGGAAACCATAAACTAGACGAAAAGGCAACCCTCAGAATGGGAGAAAATATTTGCAAACAAAGCAACTGACAAAAGATTAATCTCCAAAATATATAAGCAGCTCACGAAGCTCAATATAAAAAAAACAAACAACCCAATCCAAAAATGGGCAGAAGACCTAAATAGACATTTCTTCAAAGAAGACATACAGATTGCCAACGAACACATGAAAGGGTGCTCAACATCACTAATCATTAGAGAAATGCAGATCAAAACCACAATGAGATATCATCTCACACCAGTCAGAATTGCCATCATCAAAAAATCTACAAACAGTAAATGCTGGAGAGGGTGTGGAGAAAAGGGAACCCTCCTGCACTGTTGGTGGGAATGTATATTGATACAGCCACTATGGAGAACAGTATGGAGGTCCCTTAAAAAACTAACAATAGAACTACCTTATGACCCAGCAATCCCACTACTGGGCATATACCCTGAGAAAACCATAATTTAAAAAGACACGTGCACCCCAACGTTCATTGCAGCACTGTTTACAATTGCCAGGACATGGAAGCAACCTAAATGTCCATTGACAGGTGAATGGATAATGAAATTGTGTTTTAAGGCTAGTTATGCTCTATTAAGTGGATGAAAAGAACATGTTGATGAGCATTGACTTATCCCTATTGAATACTTATGTTCAGAATGCATATTGAGCTGCAGTAAGTAAAAATAGGACTGTAAAGTGTTTGAGATATTTTACTTTGAGAATAACCTTATCTGTATGGGAGGGGATAGAGTAAAAATAACTTACACTCATAGGTGCTTTCAAATTTATAAATGTCTTGACATTTTGAAATAATATTGGTCTTTTTTTCTGCTATGTTATTTGAGAAACATTTAAGTTGTGGGCTCTGTGGCATACAATGGTATCAAGCTCACTCATCTGTAGTTTTACTTCCAAATGTAAAAAGTTTTTTTTAAAACTATCTTTCACATGTGGTGAGTCTTTGTCACATATCTTTATTAATTTATTTATGTCCTCACAAGGTGTGTTTGTTGCAGGTTTTAAGGTAAAAAAAAAAGTGCTTATAAACTAGATTTCCAGGTACATTGTAAATTGTAGAGAAACTGGTTACTGTTTTATAGGAATGTCTACTAATCTTGCTCTATTATTAGAAAAAGAGGGAAAGCTTATGCAATTATATATTCTATTAATTTTTAAATAATCCTGAAAAGCAGAAGTTGGATATAATTGATAAACATTGCATGTCTAAATACAGAGTCAGTAAAGGTTAAATTTATGATGTCCATCCACTTCTCTTCAAGGTTCCTTTCCCCAGGTTTAAGATCCCTCAAACCCTACCAACACCAGCATCATCACTAGACTCAGCCTGGTGTTTTATAACAACAAAATAGAACACAACTTACGCTATGATATTATCTGATATTTAGTACAAAAATTCTTCATAGTCTGGGGAAATGATCCCTTTAAGACACCAAACATAACTTTTGGAGAAGTTCCCATCTAATTCTATTAAATTGTGCAAACTCTGAATACTGGTTCTATAAACCATTCCATTTTAACAAATATTAGGAGAATGTCATGGTGTAGGGTAGTGTTTTACCATTAATATCATCTGGTTGAGTAAATATTTATTGTTTTGAAATAGCTATTTTAATGCATTCTACATGTTAGACCACCAAGTAGCCTTTGAAGATAAGTATAAATTTTTTTTAGCTATATGTATGTGTCTGATATCAATTTCACATGAATTTCTTATAAGTAACAAAGGGGTGATGATTACTTTCATTCTCTCAGAAATTCTTATTTTATTTTGGTGTATCACAGAGGAACAATTTTTGACTACTAGGGAGCTATCAAAGAGTAAATTAGTTACTCTTTAGTGTCTTAAAGACTCCATTTTAATGTAGTTAAGCCTTTGAAATTTTACTTCTGGCAATAGTAAACTTTTTCATTCTTGGCAGAGATCTGTCAATAAATAATTTTACAGCAAATTAATGAAATGGTTTTATTTATGTATTAATGAGTATATTTTGTATTTTAAATGCAAGTGTAGATTTTCATAATTTAGTATTGATTGGTACTGCTTTATAATTATTTGGATATTATTATCCCAATTTTGTAGCTGGTGAATCTAAGATTCAAGAAAAACAAAATAAAAACAATGATTTGGCTAACCTCAGGCAACTGGGCAACTGGGGCTCACACCCATTTTCTGGAACTTGAAAAGCCTGAATTTTTTCCCGTCTTTCTCCTACTACAGGCGATCTTTCCCACCCCCACCCCCTTTCAGAAGAAGAGTGTAGCCTGAGTAAATGAAAGTATGACGTCTGGGAGGGATGTACATTTTAAAAAATTGAATAATTTTTTAATTCATGGCTGAATTATTCCTTGAGAAAACATAGCTTAATGTTTGCAACTTCAATTTTATTAAAAGCACAATTGATTAGTGTGTTGACACTCAAGTATACACTCTTAAATATTTTAAACAGTTAAAGAAGTGTAAAAAATGTTTTACATTATTCTTTTCTGAAAATGTCCTACCTAGTTGCCAAAGCTGTGTCTTTGTTTTCTTTCTGAAGTACATTAAAATCATTTGGTAAGTGCAATTACCTGCTTCAGGGTTACTCAAGTTAGGAGAGGTGGTAATTACAGCCTCTGGTGCCTGTAGCCACCTACACTTGCCTCATGCTTCTCTATGTGCCTGAGGGGTATGATTACTTCGTTGTTAGCTTACAGCCTGACCCATGTTATTGTTCACATAATGCTTTTTCAGGCATTTTATACATTTTTAAAAAGGTATAAATGTGACATTGTCTTAAATGGGAAGTAATTCAAAAACTCCACTGAACAGTCAAAGAAAGCACACTTGTTTTTTCAGTGTGTCTATTTCCTCTGGGTATACCATCTGGTACAGAAGCTAAGAAAATACAGTTTTCTCTTTCTCTTATTAAATGGAAATAAAATATGCCATCATCAGAAATTGTCTGCATTGCTTGCTTTGGCAATTGCATGTTAAAATTGCTGTTTTAAATTGCCTTCTGCTTCTGGGTAACCCATTGTGGCACTGCTTTATGATTAACTGACATTTTAACAGCATCTTCTTCCTAGGGAAAGTCAAGAGTTCAGGGTGTCCAGAACGTAGTATATTTACACAGTTGGGAAAGCTACTCTCTACTCTTATATTGAAGTTCAGTGCTCTTGGCAATTCTCATTGAAAAATGTAGATCTATGAAGCAGTGAAAAAGAGAGTGTCTTATTTTAAACGTAAACATTTGCTAAAACTGCATTTTTTTCTCTCCTAAGTCCAAAATGGAAGGAAACAAAACAAAACAATACTCAGGCATACACCAGAAACCACAGAGCAAGGAATTAAATTTTGGCCTTTTAGCTATAGTATCATCAGCAAAGTGGAACCATATATTGATTTTTATTGTGGTCTAAGATAGTTATCAATCACAAAGACTATTTATCATTGAAACTCAGCCTTGCAGTTAAACAAAAAACAAAATAAACAGCTCTGTAAGAATTGGTATGGTTTAACAGTATAAGGTTGCCATATGGTTTGATTTCAGTTGAAGGCTTATATCAGTGCTTGTTTTAAAATTTTTTTTGAAATTTATTAATATGATTTTTACATGGCTTCTTTATTGTTTTTGAGCAAAACATTTTAAAGGCAATGCTATTATTATTGAAGTTAAAAAAAACTAAATCTAAAAAGCCATAAGAAAAGTAATGGAAAACAACAGTTCTTCAATTTTCTTAAAAATCTAAAAGAGTAAAACCCTCTTATAGATTTTTTTTTCTTTTTTAGTGAGTAAAACCTGATTTTGTTTTTCAGATTCTGTAGGGAATATTTCAGTTTGAAAAACATTTATCTATTCAGAGAAATTTTATTGGCTTTGTCGTTTGTTAACAGCACTGGGTTAAGTACTAGGTCTTCAAAGTTATACAAGCAGTGCCTTGCACTTAAGTTCCTAGTAGTCACGAGGGACAGCCCTATAAACAAAGAGTAAAATGCAAAGTGAAAGCAGTGAAGCTCTTCCTGTTTTTCAAGAAAGTGTTTCCGAGAAGCTGTCACCAGGAAAAGATGGCTTTTAAACTGGATCTTAAAAATTGACTATGAGTTTTTAAGGCAGAAAGAACAGAAAACAGAATAAAAAACAGAGGGGACCATATGCTTATCCCAGTTGTTAACATTGCTGATGTTTTTTGGATTATGAAAATAGATGGAGCATTGGCTGACTCTGGGCTGTGGTAGAACAGAAGCTGCAGGTGGGATGTGGCCAGGGCTAATGTAGCCCAGGCTGCTATCCTGTTGTTTTTAAGAAGCAGATTGACATTACTGGATTTGCTTTTAGAAAGGTCATGTCTCTGTGGAAGAGGAGTTAGAACTAAGGAAAGACTGGGAGCGGAAAAACCATGAAATCATGCTTATAATCAAAATATGCTGTCTATTATCTTCACTGTAGCATGTCTCTCTTACTGTAGATCAGAAATAGGATATCTATAAATTCCTGGAAATATTGTCATTTCTAATAATCAAAGTTCCTTTCATTAAAGGGATTTTAAAGATATTTTATAGGTGATCTAACTTACTTTATTGTTTGATTTACTTTTCTTTTTCAAATATGTGGGTCAGCCAGTGTCCTTAATGCACATGCAAAATCCATGGTATAATACATTATTGTAGAGGAGAAAATTATGAAGGATTGGAGAGAAATTCAAGAGCTACTGTGTATTTGGTGGGATATTTATTCACTTCATAAATTTTATTGAGGTTGGAGTTGTATACATTGCCATGCTGAGGACTGTAGAAGATACAACATTAGTAGGACAGGCTTCCTACTCTTCAGGAACTGACAGTCTAGTGTAAGAAACCATAATACCAATAAAAGTATAGTAAGTTATATAATAAAAATACAAAGCACTTTGGAACTCCAGAGATGAGGGGGTTCATTTCTGACCCCAAAACCATTTTTCTCAAGCAATATGTTTGAAAACAATATCAACCATTCTTTCCTGAACACAGCTGGATTAACACTTCTGTTAGCCTTATCCCTAATTCCTTAACTGTGAAATAATGTATAAAACGATGTGCAGCCGGTAGTCACCATAAGGATGATTTGCCTTCTCTTTTTCCTTTCTTCTAACACATAGGGAAACTATATGCACAGATGGAGGCATTAAATTGAAAATATAATTCACATCCTAATTTTTTTAAAAAAGATTTATTATTTTATTTATTTATTTATTTTATTTTTTGGCTGTGTTGGGTCTTAGTTGCAGCATGCAGGATCTTTGTTGAGGCATGTGGAATCTTTTTTTCGTTTGGCGCGCGGTCCGCTGGGGTTTCTTTCTAGTTGCAGTGCGCCGGCTTCTCTCTAGTTGTGCCATGTGGGTTTTCTCTTCTCTAGTTGTGGCTTGCAGGGTCCAGGGTGTGTGGGCTCTGTAGTTGTGGCACACGGGCTTTGTTGCTCCGCGGCATATGGGATCCCAGTTCCTCCACCAGGGATCGAACCCGCGTCCCCTGCAGTGTAAGGCGGATTCTTTACCAATGGTCCACCAGGGAAGTCCCTCACATTCTAATTTAAATTATCCAAGTAATTTGTGTGGTTGCTTTTGAATTCTCTGGGGCCCATGGATGATAGCAATGTTATTCTAAATTTCAATGGAGAGAGAGATTAATTTATAATATAAGCAACTTCTGTTAAGTCTCCTAGTAGTCTATAATGCTAGGAACCCCAGTATAAGAGTCATGAAAGGTAAACAAATATGAAATCCTCTTTCCCACTGCCCCTTTTGTTTTTTGCCTCAGGCATGGGGTGTACTTTTAACCATACGTACAGTTTATGGCACGTTTTCTAATAGCTGTGTAACTAATTAAGTAGAGTTGGGCTGCTTTCAGCTTAAAATTGTCTTCTTTTGACTTATTTCGTTGCTAGAAAGCATTTGGTACCAGTAAAAATGACACTTTTAATTTATCCGCAGTACTTTACTACATGCTGAGTCTGTTAACAGTATCATTAAGTACTCTTTTTATTGGCTTCATTTGTTTTTATTGAATTTTGCATATGCAGTAAAGCTGACAGGTGAAAATGATTTGAATAACAGCATCAGTTCCATTAAATATCCTGGATACCCCTCTGGTCCTAGGTTTTTATTTGATATTAGGAAGTAGAAATAGCAGTAAAATAATATCTTAATAATGTCTTAAGTGATAATAATATAAGAATATCCGAAGAAGAAAATGACATGGGTAGAATTAAGAAGCTATGGGTCAGTCATCTCCTAGAGAAATGGAAATAAAAACAAAAATAAACAAATGGGACCTAATGAAACTTAAAAGCTTTTGCATAGCAAAGGACACCATAAACAAGACAAAAAGACAACCCTCAGAATGGGAGAAAATATTTGCAAATGAAGCAACTGACAAAGGATTAATCTCCACAATTTACAAGCAGCTCATGCAGCTCAATATCAGAAAAACAAAAACCCAATCCAAAAATGAGCAGAAGGCCTAAATAGACATTTCTCCAAAGATATACAGACTGCCAACAAACACATGAAAGGATGCTCAACATCACTAATCATTAGAGAAATGCAAATCAAAACTACAATGAGGTATCATCTCACACCAGTCAGAATGGCCATCATCAAAATATCTAGAAACAATAAATGCTGGAGAGGGTGTGGAGAAAAGGGAACCCTCTTGCACTGTTGGTGGGAATGTAAATTGGTACAGCCACTATGGAGAATAGTATGGAGATTCCTTAAAAAACTAAAAATAGAACTACCGTATGACCCAACAATCCCACTACTGGGCATATACCCTGAGAAAACCATAATTCAAAGAGTCATGTACCAAAATGTTCATTGCAGCTCTATTTACAATAGCCAGGAGATGGAAGCAACCTAAGTGTCCATCAATAGATGAATGGATAAAGAAGATGTGGCACATATATACAATGGAATATTACTCAGCCATAAAAAGAAACAAAATTGAGTTATTTGTAGTGAGGCGGATGGACCTATAGTCTGTCATTCAGAGTGAAGTAAGTCAGAAAGAGAAAAAGAAATACCGTATGCTAACACATATATATGGAATCTAAGAAAAAAAAAAATGTCATGAAGAACCTAGGGGCAAGATGGGAATGAAGACACAGACTTACTAGAGAATGGACTTGAGGATATGGGGAAGGGGAAGGGTAAGCTGTGACAGAGTGAGAGAGTGGCGTGGACATATATACACTACCAAACGTAAAATAGATAGCTAGTGGGAAGCAGCCACGTAGCACAGGGAGATCAGCTCGGTGCTCTGTGACCACCTAGAGGGGTGGGATAGGGAGGGTGAGAGGGAGGGAGATGCAAGAGGGAAGAGATATGGGAACATATGTATATGTATAACTGATTCACTTTGTTTTAAAGCAGAAACTAACACACCATTGTAAAGCAATTATACTCCAATAAAGATGTAAAAAAAAAAAAGAAGCTATGGGTTAAGATTGATCAAACACTAAAGGATGTGTTCTGTATGAAGGATGGGCTCAAGAGACTCAGCCTGTGAACTTCAGACCTCTTCAATGGTGCCATTGTGGTTACACTGGTGCACAGACTTGTCCTTGATTTTCTTCCTTTTTACCCGGAGAATCTACCTGTGTCTTCAGTTGTCACTGCCTGTTTACTTCCTTATTTGAATTTTAATTTATTTTCTTTGCTTTGGAATAAAAAGCAAAATTCTTAAAGTCAGGCTTTGGCAAAAAAAAAAAAATTGCAATCCCGTTTTCTTGAGCAGGGTTTGGTGGGGGAGGAGTACAGCTTATTATTTTTGGAACTCACTTATTTAGAACCATTCTAGTTAGTGTTTTTGAAGAGTGTTGGTCATTCTGTACGATTTCTTGAGTGGAAAAAATTACTTTATAAAGATGTATCATTATTTTCATAATTTAACTTTACTCTTAAAATCTGAGGATGTGATCATCCTCTGAGAATTTCATTTTTTGATCTTCACTGTCTTCCTACAAGATACGGCCTTATTATAGCTAATAATTACTGTAAGGATGACTCTTCCATCCTTTTTCCTTTGCACCAACTTGTATATAAACTACAGAGGAGAAAAAAGCATATTTGAAGGAAAAATAATGAGTGGATTCTAATCTCGGGTTATTGTAAGTTATGTTACACTTTGTGAACCCAACAAAAAATGAACTTCAAAGGGCAGAAATTCATGCGTTCATGTCACCCTAAGCAAGATACGTGCAAATTCAGCTGTCACTACATATGATATGGCCTAGAAATCATTGAGTGATGTCCATTTTAATTGTCTCAGCCAAATAATATGGGTGAAGTTTGAGTTAAAATAACTCATCTTTCATTCTCTGGCTTTGTTACTATTTCCTACCTCTATGTAATACTTCATAATAAAAAAATAGTCATCAAAAAAGTTTATTTTTATGTGTTATTGTAGTTTTAAGCTGGTACTGTTAAAATATATGAACATCATATTTTTTGTACTCTTACATGTGAATCTATAATACTTTATTGTCAAAATACCTTTGTTTTAACATATTATATATATACATATATATATAATATATATGTATATATATAATAGGATCCCCTTTTAACAGTAATTATAGAAGGAAAGTGAAATAATTTCTCTGCCAATTATTAGGCATTTCTTAAGTCAAGAGCACCATATACATAGGATGCTTGCTCAAAACTTACGGTAACATTTATTGGAAATCATAATATATTGCTTTGCTATACCTTTTTCTTCTCTAAGTTATATCTTACAGGTGAACAGTGGAATGGATATGTAGTTTTGTAATATAAATGGCAGTATTCTTTGACAAGTTTATTTAGATACTTCATTAACTTTTCTTTAAATCTTTTTTTGCCATCCAGTAAATTATAACAATAAAAGAAGTTTAAGAACATGTTTTAGAGGTTTAATTTATCCAGTACTGAACAACATAATCTTAAGCTGCCACTCATTTTATCACCATTATACGATGGCATTTTAAAGCTTTTGGGAAAAAATGTAACTTAAAAACAAATTGGTATATTGATGAATTTGTGATTTTTGGACAGATATGTTGGAGCTCACTCTAGTAGTTTAAGAACTGCAATATGAAGATAACAATAGCTGTTCCTTCACCGTGCATTAGCATGGAACGTGATGATGCTGTAGAGCATGAAGCTTTGTTTTCTTAAAACACAATTTATATACATCAGATTATTAACATAGACTTTCTGATGGGTTGGGCCAGCAGTTCTCTTGTCCTTCATTTAGTCAGTGAATTTTGAACTCCTACCAGCACTATGGTAGAGCTGGGCAAAAAGTGAAGAGATGACAACTTCTCTCATTTATCTTGTTTTTAAAAGTAAAATTAACAGGTAACTTAGTTAACTTCTAACAAGTGACAGAATGTGGAAACTGACTCATTCTATTTAATTTTACTTAAATGGGTTATTTTCCTCTGTATTTCCAACTCACATAAAGTACATCAGTAGAATACAGAACTCTGCTTATTCTGGAAAGCAACAGGGAGAAAAGTTTTTCTCTGAGTACTCCTTCCAGCTGCTCAGATAATCCTTTAATTTCTGCCTCCTCTTTATTTCTGGCTTACTGTCCACCAAGAGAAACATGCATTTTTGTAAGGCTAAGTTATATCAATGAACCAGTCACTTTTACAACAGGTCAGCTCATTGAATTAAATTAATATTTGATTTTCTCAGCTTAAATGAACCAGTTTAGGTTTTCCGTTAAAATTTTTGCAATCAGTTTTAACAATTTGGATACCACCTTAAAAATTATATAACTGAGGAATACTGAAAAGCAGAATTATTGTTCCAGAGTTCCCTTTTGTGTTTCTCCATTCTCTCTTCTGGTGAATTCCACATCATAGGTATATGTGTGCACTGTGCATGTGTCTGCTCTCTAAAATAACCAGCTTTGCTCTGCTTAGGAGGAGAAAATGTGCTAGGGGAGCACTAACTATCCCTAAGCTTAATTTTTTTGGAGGTGCCTTACTGGAAGTCCCAGATTTTGTAAAGACTTCATTAAAATACATACACCTGAATAGTTTTTGTAAATTATCCATAACAAAGCATTACACTAAATTTCACAAATAGAATTTTTTTAAAAAGCATTTTCAACACTACAGTGTTTATGCAACTATTGTCATTTTTGTCAATGCAGTATTAGTTTTCTCCATGCCCATGCTTTTTTCTTTAAGATGTATATACCAGTTTACATTCTGCTTATTTTATTTGCTGTGATATTAACTCATTTCCCATGTTTCTACAGGACATTCTAACCATCATCTTTAGTGATTGCTTAATATTCTATTGGATATATGTGCTAGAATATATTTAACCATTCTACTAAAAGTTTAGGCTAACTCCAGTGATTGGCTATTGTGAATGTTGCAGTGAGGATTATGCACTTGTCCTTTTTCTACGTGGCTGAAAAGTACTTGACACATACTCTTCAACTACTCTGTAAGTACTGTATTAGTACACTTTAATGGACCAGCAAGGGCATGCATTCAGTCATGCAGTTTTAGCACAAGAAAGTACTTTATAATTAATCAAGTCCATGTCCCCCATTTATCACTATTCTGCACACTGAGATTCAGTTAGTGAGGTAATCTGATCAACATCTTACAGCTATTTGATGAGAAAACCAAAACTATTATTCAGATTGCACTTTTTGTTTTTTTTAAACATTCATGTGACTCCCTTTTTAAAAGAAGAATTTTTTTTTTAATTTATATTTTTGGCTGCGTTGGGTCTGCATTGCTGCTCACAGGCTTTCTCTAGTTGCGGTGAGCGGGGGCTACTCTTCGTTGTGGTGCACGGGCTTCTCATTGCAGTGGCTTCTCTTTTTGCGGAGCACGGGCTCTAGGCGCACGGGCTTCAGTAGTTGCGCACGGGCTTAGTTGCTCCGGGGCATGTGGGATCTTCCCAGACTAGGGTTTGAACCCGTGTCCCGTGCATTGGCAGGTGGATTCTTAACCACTGCGCCACTGTGTTTGCACTGATATCCTAATAGAACTTTGAGTTATAACAACTTATTTTTTCAGTTTTGTATCAAATTCTACACTTGAGTGCTTTGAAAATGAACTAAAATAATTATTGTGATTCTTTATACCCTCAAACCAGAAGCCTCTGTAGGACAAATTTAAATAACTAGACTTTCCAAGGATTTTCACCAGAGCAAGTGAAATAAAGTACCTATTTCAGTGAATAGCAGAAAATAAGTGTTTCTTTGTCAGATTTTAGTGGAATGTTCTTGTAGTCTAAAAAGTAGGTCGGCAAGACTGAGATTGTATTTTAAAACAGCAGTACAAATATCTTCTTAAGGAAATGACTCTTCAGTTACCTATTATTAAAACAAAAACAAATTTTAGTGATTTATTCCTTAAACTATTCCTTAGTCTTTGAGTATAATGCTAATTATATGGGCTAGGTTAATTGGACTTCTACTTTTTTTAGCTGATCACTTTTTCTCTCAGTTGCAATATTTTATAATTGTAATTTTGTAAGTAATCAGTAAGCCCTTTTTAAACCTCTGTTTATTCTAATCATTTATTTAGTTGTGTACAATTTCAATGAAAGGATTCTCGAAATACATTCTAAAGTTGGTTAATCAATTCTTTTATTATCTTTTAAGAAGATGAGTTGGTATGACCTCTATTATGAAATTGACTCCGAGAGAAAGTGTCAAAGTTGGAAATCTATTAAGCTCCTGGAAATATATTTTGACAGAAATATGTATACATATATTTGTAACAGTAAAGTTAAAATTGGGTAATACTACTATTATTTTAAATTTAAAGTCACGAATTGATCTGATGCAGACATCTTTAGGAGTTAGAAATATCCTTTTAAAAAAAATAAGAGGGTATAATCACAGCCTTTTAATATACCTGTCATCGAAAGTCTGAATAATAGAGAAATGAACATGGACCTGCATGCAGCAGAACAGTAGAGCATAGATGCTCCCATATTACAAACAGTACACAATATTTTAATTTTCATGGGACTAGTAAACCATTTATTATATTATGGTTTTAGCAATGAATAGTGCATATGTCTTCAGTTAAAAATATATCCTTGGCTTGGAGAGGTAGTATTTAAGAAGTTTGGAGTGAGAAATGGTTTGGCAGTGTAACAAGGCATGTTAAAGTGCCTACCTTGAAAGGAAAGAAAAAGAGATAGACATTTCCCATTACTACCTACTGTTAAGGTGCTCACATTATCCCTAAACAACCTCATGCTTGTGGCAATAATCATGCACTGTCATTTTTTGTACTAATATGAAAGGGCAATTCAATCTTTTTGACAAATACTGCATCACTTCTGGCTTGGCAAATTTTCATCACACAAACCCAGTTGATACATATATAGGTTGTGACACTCTGGCTGAAATGACTTTGGATTAACTGTATCGAGGAAAGTAAAATTTTATTTAAGGTGTTATTTTTCTTCCATTTTCCTTTTCTTCTCTTCCCACCCCAGCCTACCCTCACTCTTGCCCTGAGTTCAAATTCATCCTACTTCCTTGTTCCTTTATAAGCTATATCATTATATACAGTGAAATTGAAGGAAGCTTTCCATGGATGTTCGTAGTTTCCTTCTTTGTTTATATTTTCTCAGTTGTCTGTGCACATCTATGTCCACATGCACCAATGTACAGTCTAAGGGATTCACAAAATTTTTGCTTTCTTACTGGAGCTCTTTTTTCTAAAAAGACCTATTGTATAGTTTTTATAACCGTAGCCTCTCAGAGTCATTCATAGTCTCTGAGTTGGTGTGAAGTATGAACAAAAAAACAAAGCATTTTTGCTTTGATGATTTTATAGTTACAAGTTTTGTACTCCTAAAATGTCCTTTGCAATCATGCCTGGTTTGGAAGTAGTTGTTTTACTTTTTTTCTTCTTCAGTTGCTACATCTTCTTAGTTGCTATATATCTCGTGGAGAGGAAATGAAAGGTTTATTACATTATTACTTTAAAAGATGACACATGAATTCTGTGCTAACTCCCAAAGTGGCACTCCTGAGAAAGAGGTCATTTCTCTGGTAACTTAATATGCCAGGTAAGATTTGTTTGTATTTTAAATAAAGTTACTGAGTTAGGAAATATTAACTTTAGAAAATGCAGACTAAAATCAATAGTTTTTCTAAACCCCCAAACAAGATTACAAAGGAATTATTCATGTCTTTAGCCTCTTTATCATTCTTTCTCAGTGAAGTAGCCTATATTGAGTAAAAGCGTAACAAGAATAACAAGTAGAAAAATAATTTTATGTATGACTTTAATTTAGAAATTAATGATTACAGTCTTTTTTCCATAGCAAATAGCAATGTAATAAACTTTTGGGGAAAAATTTTTGGTATAGTTTTTAATTTAAACTTATACCTTTAAGATTGATTTCATTTGATAGACTGCTTGCCATCAAGATATTAATGAAATCTTTACTATTAAAATTGGATTGTTTTTTCCTGGCTCTGTACATATTCTGTGCCATTTTGCTTTTCTCACCAACCAAGTTGTAATAGTATTTTGTATTGTGGTGAGGTTTGAACATATACTTATTTATAAGGCACCGTACAGGCTTTGTCTCAGGTTAAACACTGGAATGATTCCAAAGAAGTTTTTTTTTGTTATCATTGTTGATTAATTTTGGAAATTTGTATATTTTAATCCTGAAGTGGGTAGTTGTTGTTTGATGATATTGATAACTAAGTGAACTTAAGTAACAGAAAACATAATACCAGTGTTGATTCTACAGGATATAAAACATTATTCAAATAGTCTTTATTTTATTATTTATATATTTACATACAATTATATGTGTTATTTACATCCTTTTTAATTTCAAGAACAATTTGAGATGGTTTACTAGAATATACAAGATTGAACAGAAGAAAAGGAATTGATAAGTAACTTGGGAGAAAAAGGGACACTAGGGGGAAAAAAACAGATAGATTTAGAGGGTAATAAGAGCAAACAAACATTTATGTCATCTAATCTGGTGTTATTAGGGAGACCATGGATTTGCTTCTGTGTTTATTAGTAGTAAAAGCAAAATCTAAAACACAGATTTATTTTGTTTATAATAAAAAGCTAATGTTTCAATCACTTCAGCATTCTAAGAACTGTGCTCAGTATTTGACACGTAATTATGTTATTTAATTATTGCAATGCCCCACAAAGTGGTGATTTGTTCAATTTTACGTATGCCAGAGAGGAATCTCAAAGAAGTTAAGAGTTTTGTCCCAGGTCACACAGCTATTAACTGGTTGAGCTCGGATGTGAATCTGGATACTTCTGACTCCAAGATCCAAAGTCTTATCCACAGAAGTCATAGTTTCATAAGATAAATAAGTCAGTTTCTTCAGGAAAATATACCTTGTCTTAATTCTGAGGCTAAGAAAAAAAAAAAAAAATCTTCTCTGGAGCTCAGCCTTGGTTTAAGGATAAAATGGAGCCTGTCTAGAGGACTGTCTGTAATGCATATCCTTCAGGCAATCCTTTGAGTATCTCTTTCTTCTTGTGGCTACCAAATTATTTTGTCTTGAGGCTATGAGCAAATTGATTTTCTAAAAGCTAGTCTCCTGTGAACAGTTAATATTAAAGCCACAGGAAAACTTGCTGGTCAGAATTTTAGTATCTTTTTCCTCATCAATATCTAGAAAAAAATACTCATATAATTGATACCTAATCTAGAGATTCATCTATCACACAGAATTTTGATAAATATCCAATGCTATATCACATAGTTTTAAACCATTTTTACATATCTGTTTGCTTTTTTGTCATCTTTTACCTATCGAACTATAATTGTTCTATTGTATAAACTTTTACAAAGATGATAAATTAGGTTTTAGTTTCATTAATTTTTAATAAATCCTTGAATATTCATTTACAGTACCACATGAACTTTATAATAAACTTTATTACTTATTTTATTAAGGTAGAGGTATTTTTGAAAGTTTGTCTTAGTGAAGGCAATGCAAAAGAATTAAAAAATATCCTCATTAGTGGTTATGAAAATCTTGATTATTTTACTTACCTAGTTGTGTGTAGGTTTTGGGTCTGCTTTGTATTACTTTATGTATGTAGATATTTTAAAAATAAGGTTTGTATTTCCTAATTGTTTTTAGTGCCCGTGAAGTCAGTTTGATTTTTCTATTGCATTCATATCATAGTTTTAAAGGTTGAAATCAAGTGTACAAGAAAAGAAGACAAAATCGCCTAAATGTTCTATCATGCAGGAAAAAAAAATTTGATCATTAACTTTTGGTGAATTTCATTTCATGCATCACTTTCTATGTGCATGTATGTGTATGTATGCATATGTGTGTAAAGAGGAAAAAGAGAGAGGAAAGGGTTAATGGTTGGATAAAATAACTTGTAAAATGTATTCCATAGGCACTAGTTCTTAACAATAAATATTTAATTAATTTTTATATAATAAAATAGGAAAGTAGGTAAAACTAAAATAATGACCATCAGCTAGGTAAAATTTTCCCATCACAAGTGTTTCTTTCCATTCTTTCTTTGGTTCCTTCCTTCATAGAAGTTTTATTCAATGCAATGCACCAAAAAGTCCTGGGTGATTTTATAGCAATTCTAAACATAAACTTGCACACATAAAATTTATAGGATATCCATGAAAACATGTAGAATTGCATCTGTGAGATTTGTATGAGGGAGTGTTATGTTTGTTATAATATGGGAAAACAAATCTAGTCAATGAGGTCAAGTATGTTTTAAAGATCACACGAGGTAAGAAAATGGATCATAAATAAATATTAAAGGGTCAAAATCATTATTTTTTGGAATTCAGTATTTATTTTGGATGGTAACTCTTGACTTTTTGCTATAAACATGAATATCCTAGTTCACTACCACTAATTATTAATTAATAATGTATCAGAAATATTGTTATTTTACATTGTGATGTTATGTAACATTTGTATTTCATTTTGTAGCCATAATTCTTACTGCTTTTTCACACTACTTCCACATTTAAGTGCTTGTAACCAGTCATTTTACCATGATTTATCTACTCCTTTGTTTTTCATTTGATATATCCCTTTTGTCTGGAATTTTCCCAGTAGATTGTTTTGGAGAATGTGGTGTTTTGAAGGTATTTTTTAAAATGTATTAAATCTATGAACAAATATATCAAATAACCTTTTCTCTTAGTTGTAAGTTTTGATAATTATCCATGTAGAACCATATCAGTCCAGTTTATTAGCTTGTGGCTGAAAAATTATTCCACTCTGTGACTTGTCATTTAGTACCATTCCTCTGTAGATGGTCATTTACATTATTTCCAGTTTTTTTTCAATTATAAACAATGCTGTAATGAACATTTTTTTGTATGTCGTCTTCTAGAACGTACAGGTTTTCCTCTGGTATATAACTAAAATTGGAATGGTAATGTCATATGGTATATCCATATTCACTTTTACTAGAAATTGTCAAATTGCATTCCAAAGTCTTATATTTGTTAATACTTTGACCGTCAATTACTAGAGTCCCAACTTCTGTACTTCTTCTCTAGTATTTGATATCGTCAGACTTTAACTTTTGGCACTCTGAGTGTAAAACTGAAATTTGTTATTTTAATTTATATTTACATATTTTAATTATTTACCTAATTAACCCAAGCTTGAACATCTTCTTACTTGGTCATTTGGATTTCCTTCTTTGTGAATTGTGGCAACTTAATTTTCATCTCCTTTTGTTTTATAGCCCCTTCTTTGAACTTTAGTTGTTTACAATTAGAACATTTTTATTCTCTGAAATATCTTTGAAAATATGGAATCACTTGAATGTCTCCCTGTTTTCCTTCAGCTAATTTCATTTTTCTGTATATTGTCTACCTTTTTACAAATGTTCCTTTCCTCTGCCCTTCCTCCCACCTTCAGGGATTTGCTAAATGTTTTTAATCTTCCACCATCCCCAACTGTATCTTTATTTTATGCCTTTTTAAAGCAGTATTTATTAAATGCACATCAGCAAACTAGTTCATTCCAACTAATGATTAGAATGCAGAAATTAAGACCCAGTTCTGTATTTAATAACTTTTTTAAGATGGAGATATTAATTCTGTATTAATGGTGTCAAAGCCGACTCATATTTTTTATCATAAGTTGGAGGTGCTGGAGAGTTGTAGTTTTACCAGAATAAACCATAATATGCTGGTCAGGCAATTTCATGTAATATCATGTATAAAACTCAAAGTCTAAAGCTATTAATAATCCAGTACAACCAGTGGGTAAAGATTTTCTTTTATGGAGAAAGCAGCTGAGACATAAACATAGGGTCACAACTTGTAATAACTAAGACTATAGGATCATGCTTTATTTGAGAACAGATGCCATACTTTCTCCATGATGAGAGTTACAAATTCTTCTGAATTTGAACATTTGTGTCAGAGTATTGCCTCTGTCTCTGATCATCATTAAAGTTCCTTTTCGAATATCTTTATACATGGATGTCTATATTTATGTGTAAGATGTGCCATATAGTAGCTTCAGTGATGGCCATTACTGGGCGATGTATAGAGTTGGTTATGGCATGTCCTCTAGAAGACAATGGTTGGAGATAGTCATGAGGGATTTGTGTGTGTGATGGGAGGGAGTTGTAAGGAAAGATGATGGAGGAGACTGGAAAGTATTCCTTTGAAACAAGGGTTCTTAACCTGGGTGTTTTTGAATTGAACTCAGACTGCTGGAGAATTTGTACATAAAAAAAAATTACATCTTATTTTCTCTAATTTCCAACTCTGAGTATTTCCTTTAATTGTGAATAAAGGCCACAACCCATGATAGTATTAGTAACATCGATGACTTTATTTCTAACAAACATCACAGATATTTTCATATCACATTACAGATGTTGTAGGTAACTTGAAATATCACTTACTGTTACCACTACTTTTAAATTGCAGTAGTTTATAGACCTGTCTCTATTTAATGCATTACTAAACACATTTATTACTGTATTACATATTTAAAAGATAATATATACTATTCATTATAACTTGTTTCCAATGCAATTCTCTGTATTTTATGCATTTGTAAACCTTCTTCTCATAAGAGGACTGGACTTCAGTAGACTGCCAAAGGGAGTCATGACATAAAAAAGTGTAGGAACCTTTACTGTAAGTGTAAGCTAACTCAGCTTGCTTTTAGCCTTCCTTTTCCAAATATGACAGCATCTCTCCATTTTCTCTGCCATCAAGCATAAAGTTCTAAGGGAAATTGAACTTTGAAATTGAAAAATATTTTTCTACCAATCTGTTTATCACATTGTTTTATTTTTATGGAATAAATGTACCCCAAATAATAGGGGAAAAGACAAATTGGTAACTTATTTATGTCTGTTCTAGCCCAAAGACATTTAAAACATCACAGTGGAGAAAAAGCAGAATGATAACTGCATTTACAAAAATTTCTTGTTAGAAAAAAAGGATTTTGTTTTAATAAATGATGGCGTAGAAACATCACAGTTCTATTCCTTAATAATCTTAGGTTTCATTTTGATGGTTTGAAATAATTCTAAGAAGAATTACTGATATAGTGATAAAGTAGTAAGAACACCTAAAATTGTGCTAGTCACATAGAAAAGAAAAAGGAAAAGCATGTCATTGTTGATGTCCACATACTATTGTTTTCTGAGGTCTTGATCACCATCTCTGAGAATGACACTCTACAGATCTTATTAATATTTGCAGCTTTCTGTAATTTGTTTCACTGATCAATTTTGAACATTAATGGACCTCACCCAGATAGAGTTAACTGGAAAGAGAGTTTACTCATTGACTAACTGAACACACAAGAACGTATTTAGCTCATTCCAGAATTGAAATGCAGCCTTTGCCCAGGATTTGACAATTATTTCTAAATATAATTGGATCTATTGCTTTTACCTCAGGCTCTTTCTCTATATGTAACAAGTTTAAGACAGTTTTTTTTTTTGTTTTTTTTTTTGCGGTACGTGGGCCTCTCACTGTTGTGGCCTCTCACGTTGCGGAGCACAGGCTCCAGACGCGCAGGCTCAGCGGCCATGGCTCACGGGCCCAGCCGCTCCGCAGCATGTGGGATCCTCCTGGACCGGGGCACGAACCTGCGTCCCCTGCATCGGCAGGCGGACTCTCAACCACTGCGCCACCAGGGAAGCCCTAAGACAGTTTTAGTGAGTGTATTAGCTATGCCCACATTCTGGCTTTCTTACCACAGATAGACTTGGTCAAGCTTAAAAGATCCAGGCCATTATCTTTTTTTTTTTTCTCTCTCTTACACACAAACTCAGAAACACACCCACAGACATAGAGGAGAAAACAAGATAAAATGAGTAAAATTAGAAAAAGAAAAGGTTAAGATTCAGTTCATTGGTAGTTGTGTTATATAGCATTTTTATTCACATATGTAAAATCTATGTCTTAAATAATATCAAACAGTTAAAATGCTTGCAAAACATCGAAGTCTTGCAGTCCTACATAAAAGATAAACATCAAAACTAATATCTCCATTAGGTTGTAAAATAGTATATTTTCAATTACTGTTACTTAAATATCATCCCCATTTCCTTTTTTCTAGTGCTGATGTTAACCTTGTGAGCTCTAAATTGTCTGGAAGTTAATGGTCTGTTATATGAGTATAATAGTTCTTAGTGAAAGAATATTAGATTATGTTATGCAGTTTGAAATGTAACAATCTCTATCTTGTAATAATGACATAGTCTTGCTTGAAATTAAGAACATTTGTTTCTTTTTGCTGATGCTGTACTTAGTATAAATGAAGGATTTTTTTTTTTTCTTGATAAACATTTATTTGCCCATCATCACACCCTGGTTCAGGGTGAAACATAAGAGAATGAAAATGAGCATACATTCTAAAGGGTAGAGTGTTCTTTGTGAAAATCAAAATTTGAAAATTATTATATTAAAGTTAGCAAATTCAGAAACATTATGTTCTGTCAGGACCCATATATGACCCTGTCAAGCTTTTTGAGAGTTTTATTTTTTTTAATTTTATAAGAGTTAAATTTGAATTGAAGCTAATGTAACTGACAAGAGGGAAATAGAAGCAATTGGCTTGCACTAAACAAGTTTGAATGGTTGTTAATGTGAATGACTTTCAGGCAGTGAATGTCAGAGAACAGTAGATTACTTTCTTTACCTCAGGCGTTTTAAGCCATCTCCTGTGGTAGAATGACATAATTTCTCTCCCTCTCTCTTGAATCTAGGAAGCAAAGTAATTGGAGTCTGGTAATTTTGGCCTATGGCTGATGAAGATAAATCATAACGAGCTATGGAATACACACTGACAATTCACATAGGGCTACTAGAACATGAACTTTCAGTGATGCATCAATCAAATATTATTTCCTTCTGATTTATACTCAAGAAAGCCCTGGAACTGTTAATTATGAATGCAATCATCATTTGTTATTTTTGACAAAATTTCACATGCTAAACAAATTGTTTCAAAATGTAAGCTATTGTGTCTTTTAGAACATGGGCTAGAGTCTTATCCTTTCAATTATATCCAGTATATATGATTTTAAGCTAGCATATTTAATACAAACTATTTGAGGTTTGAAAATAATAGAGGTGGAAGAGAATTCAAGACCATCTGGTCTAGCCCCTTTCCTTAAGGCTCATGAATGTATAAAAGTCATCTTGAACAGATGGAGGTGTAGTCCCCTAAAATTTTATAGAAATAGTTCTAAAGCTTCCTTCAGTAACTCATTTGATCACTCTGTTGTTTGCTCAGGGACTCATATTCAAACTATTTTCATTTAAATCCATCTTCTAATATCATTTTCTAGGCTTTCGAAGACTAAATCACCTCAGTGTTTCAAGTGGTCAATATAAATTTGTTAAACTACATACTTATTAATATTTATTTAGTAGCATGTATTGATTATTTTCAGTGCATTAGACGCTGTACTAAGTATTCATTTACATTATTGCACCAGTTCAACAAAGGAAATGTGGACAAGACAGACATCCAATGAAAACTTGAGCTATAACTTTAATTCAAATTCTTCTGACTCAGTTCTTTTCCACTGAACTGTCTCCTCAGTGTGAGAGCCCAAACTCCTTCTTCCCTCTTTAAGTTAAATTTCCATGGCTTTGTGGTTCCTCTACTTTGTAACATGTTACTGACCCCCTTCCTTAGCTAATGGGAGTATAACCACGTTCTCATTGTCACCCACTCCCCTCAGAGCCATTTTAGAATTTTTAAAATCTCCTCCCATGAAATTTTAATTCCACGCACACACTATATACCTGTTTATGTACTGTATATTAAAAAAAGAGTAATATTTTTTGTCCCCTCCAAGAACCAATTTTCATCCCCTTGGGGTAAAATTGCTCCCCTTGAAAATGAATATGGTACATCTCTATTACTCTATCTCTTGGATTGTATATGTGCACAGTTATTTTACTTGACATTAATGACGTCTATTTCTTGTAAGAGGAGTAATAATAAATCGGTAGTAATCCTTTTTCAAATTAAATGAGTTTTTCAGTGTCCTGAAAAAAGAAGAATAATTTTGAATAATTGTATAAATATCAGGGCATAAGTGAAACATGATACTTCTTTAACAATATATAATTTGTGCTACTGGGAAAAAACCTCTCAGGACATAAGTAAATGCGATACGGCCATTTTTGTCTATTTTGTAGACCTTGTGCCAAATTTTGTATCTACAGACATCCCATTCTTACTATAAATCTATATTCTTTTCTGTTTTGACATCACAATCTATTACCACAGAAATGATTGATACCTTACATTTATCTTTCTGTCTTCACAGCAGGTTCGTAAGGAGATTGTCAGGGGAATAAATAGACTTTATTGGCACCAGCAAACTTTTAAAGACAATGTACTTTGTTTTATGTTCATCTTCATTTTCCTTTAAAATTCAAGAGTTACAAATTGCTGCTTCAGAAAGTGTATAAACTTTGCTTTTCATTCTGTGATTTCTTTCAATAACCACATTGGAATGTGATGTTTTATAAAGAATTAAAATAATTGGTTTTACACAATTTTTATTTTATACCTTAAATATAAAATTAGCTCGTACCGCTGGCTAAGAAACTGTACTAACTGAACATATCCAGCTTTATCATGCTCTGTAGGAATATAGCAGTTAGGAGTAAACCTCACTGGTTGGTTCTTATACTGGGCAAGAAACCGGAAGGTGAGAGAAGTTACTTGGAGCTTCCAAATGTAGTCTGTGGAAAGTTTCTAGTCTGGGACTTGGATCTACTTCATTGGATCAAAAAAGTGAAAAACTGAATCTTGAAACATTTTCATACCTTTTTGGAGGTACACTGTATATGCAATTAGTCACAGAGATGAAATTGACAACTTAGGTTTTAGAATCTTCCTTTCATAATACTATCCATTTCTTTTTTTCATGAAAGTTATTTTGTTGGGTACTGAATTTTACAACCCTTCAGATTTAAGAGAGGCATTTCAGCGGTGTCTTTTGTCACCTAAAACTAATTTTGACCTCATTGATGACCCCATCTATGTCCAGAAATTAAAAGGAATGCTATATAATAAATTGAAAGCAACACATTTGGCCCTCAAAATCATTTTCATGTATATTAGTCCTGAGGAGTTCAAAGGAACTTCAGAAATTATCACTTGTGAGGGGAGACTTTTGCCAACTGTGACATTTTCCGGATACATATAGGAAAGAAGGGTAGTATATATCAAAGTGAATGAAATAGAAGAATTAAACAGGTTTCCAGTTCAAATGGAGAGAAAGGGGAGAAAAGCTAAAATAAATGACGATTTGATAAAGGTCTCCGAAGAAGACAGAGAAATCCGAAGTGGCCACTGCAAATATGTTTCAAGTTACTTAAACAGTCAAGTATTTGAGAGCACTAGTGCTTCATGTGGTTTTAGATGTAGACCTCTGTAAGTTAACTCCTGGCGATTTATCTTGAAATGTCTGTGTGTTGTGGAAAAAGTACTCAGGCTTCCCTCAGCAGCCTTGCCCCTCTACTGTTAAGTGTGTTCACATCCCAGGGTTAACTCAACTCAGTCAATAAGAGCTACACGGAGAGGCCATTCATTAAAGAGTTGTCATTTTATCATGATGCTTTAAAAATTATTTTGCTTGAGTATTTATATTTAATGCCTTTAGATGAAAGAGAAAATTAGATATTCAAATGATTGTGGAATGTTTTTGACCATTCCACAATGGTGATTGTCATAACAATCTAAAACAAATAATCAGGTCACTGATATTAGAAAAATGTCATTCTTTATAGTGCTTGTGGTTGTTTTTAGTCAAATGTGATGTACTTCATATGTTTACTTTATGTATATATACCAATTAATGTAATAAATATATGTAAAAAATGATAATAAATAACATAATATAATTTATATGTTTTAAGAGGTGAGATAATCCTGACAAGTCTTGAAGTACCTTTCCTCTTTAAAAGGAAAAGTGATAGTGTCCAAAGGATACAATAGTGTTCAGGGGGTTTAAGGAGACTGTGAAAAATCCATAGTCTATGCTCAGACATGAAAGCATAGTAACTCTCCAGTGGGAACTAGAGCAACGTTCCGTGATCAGACACATTTATACCTCTGCAGAAAAAAGAAGGGGGATGACCAAACACTATAAATTACTTCATCAAAGTTCAGAATTTGGATAAACGATTATAGGCCTATGTTAACTCATTTAAATTCTCACAGTATCAAGATGAGGTATTAACCCCATTTTAAAGGCAAAGAAACGGAAACAAAGAGAAATTAGGTGCTTCTTTTTAGTCACACAGTTATTAAAAGAAGGAACCAGGATTTAAACTACGGCAGCCTGGCTCCAGCAATCCATATTTGTAACCCCTGATGCTATGGTTGCTTCTCTGACATACATACGTGCATATGTGCGTGCATGTGTACAGACAGGGACACTTACACATAAGTAAGCAAGCAAGACCCATTTAGAGATGGGTTCTTAAACTTCCAATCATTTATGTGATTGTTTTAAATAAAACTTATATTCTTATAATAATAACTATTTTATGTTGCATTTAAATTTTGTTGCTAATAGATATTAAGTTTTTTATTCTCTATTTTAATAAATATTGTTGAAACTTGATATAACTTATATTTAGTTTGTTTTTCTGGAAATTCCAAATTTGGAGTTTTAACTTAAGGTAAAATATAAATTATTAGTTTATGCTAGGCATTGCAATTCTGTGACAGATGATAGAAAAATACTTGGATGACGAAACACAGAACAAAATTAGATGAAGATTTGAACAAAGCAACTAATAACTATTGAGGCTAAGTACATGCTGGTTTATTACATTATTCTACTTTGCCATATGTTTAACATTTTTCATAATAAATAGAAAAATGAAATATAATTTTGTGCATCTAACTGTATTTTCATCTTGTATCACTACCCAAGTAACAAGTTATGAGAATTTATAATAGCTAGAAATTGGGTTATCGTTTTCATTATATTTGAAATTATCTCTAATTGCATTTTTATCTCCTCTTTGATGAAGTAATTCCTTAGGTGAATCATTTATTTTGTACCATATATCCAGTTAGTTTTAATTATGTGTACTACATTGTGGTCACAAAATGAGATAGTACAATTTATGCCTTTTCAGAACTCATTAAACTTTTCTTCATTAACCAAGTAAATGATGCTTTTTTCTTTTTGCACAGATATGTGTACTGTGAAATGTAGGCATTCTCTTTTAAAATGTGATATTTCACTATAATTCAATCTTTTGTCATTATATTATTAAGGTCAGCTATGTCACTTTTGGTTACAGTGATCTTTTAGAGATGCTAATAATAGAATTATCAAAAATAAATTTTGAGCCCAGGACCATAGATGGCTTTGCAGGAGAATTCTATCAAACATTTAGAGAAGGGCTAACACCTATCCTTCTCAGACTCTTCCAAAATATAGCAGAGGGAAGAACACTCCCACACTAATTCTGTGAGGGAACCATCACCATGATAGTAAAACCAGAGAAAAATGTCACAAAGAAAGAAAACTACAGGCCAATATCACTGATGAACACAGATGCAAAAATCCTCAACAAAATACTAGCAAACAGAATCCAACAGCACATTAAAAGGATCATACACCATGATCAAGTTGGGTTTATCCCAGGAATGCAAGGATTCTTCAATATATGCAAATCAATCAATGCAATACACCATATTAACAAATTGAAGGATAAAAACCATATGTTTATATAAAAACATATTTTTATATAAAAACCATATCTCAATAGATGCAGAGAAAGCTTTGGACAAAATTCAACACCCATTTATGATAAAAACTCTCAAGAAAGTAGGCAAAGAGGGAACTTACCTCAACATAATAAAGACCATATATGACAAACCCACAACCAACATCATTCTTAATGATGAAAAACTGAAGCCATTGCTTCTAAGATCAGGAACAAGACAAGGTTTTCCACTCTCACCACTATCATTCAACATACTTTTGGAAGTTTTAGCCACAGCAATTAGAGAAGAAAAAGAAATAAAAAGAATCCAAATCGGAAAAAAAAGAAGTAAACTGTCACTGTTTGCAGATGACATGATACTATACATAGAGAATCCTAAAGACTCTACCAGAAAACTACTAGAGCTAATCAATGAATTTGGTAAAGTAGCAGGATACAAAATTAATGCACAGAAATCTCTTGCATTCCTGTACACTAATGATGAAAAATCTGAAAGAGAAATTAAGGGAACACTCCCATTTACCACTGCAACAAAAAGAATAAAATACCTAGGAATAAACCTACCTAGGGAGACAAAAGACCTGTATGCAGGAAAACTATAAGATACTGATGAAAGAAATTAAAGACCATACAAACAGATGGAGAGATATACCATGTTCTTGGATTGGAAGAATCAACATTGTGAAAATGACTCTACTACCCAAAGCAATCTACAGATTCAATGTAACCCCTGTCAAACTACCAATGTCATTTTTCACAGAACTAGAACAAAAAATTTCACAAGTTGTATGGAAACACAAAAGACCCCGAATAGCCAAAGCAATCTTGAGAAAGAAAAATGGAGTTGGAGGAATCAGGCTCCCTGACTTTAGACTATACTACAAAGCTACAGTCATCAAGAAAGTATGGTACTGGCACAAAAAGAGAAATATAGATCAATGGAACAGGATAGAAAGCACAGAGATAAACCCACGCACATATGGTCACCTTATCTTTGATAAAGGAGGCAAGAGTATACAGTGGAGAAAAGACAGCCTCTTCAATAAGTGGTGCTAGGAAAACTGGACAGCTCCATATGAAAGAATGAAATTAGAACAGTCCCTAACACCATACACGAAAATAAACTCAAAATGGATTAAAGACCTAAATGTATGGCCAGACACTATCAAACTCTTAGAGGAAAACAGGCAGAACAGTCTATGATATAAATCACAGCAAGATCCTTTTTGACCCATCTCCTAGAGAAATGGAAATAAAAATAAACAAATGGGACCTAATGAAACTTTAAAGCTTTTGCACAGCAAAGGAAACCGTAAACAAGACGAAAACACAATCCTCAGAATGGGAGAAAATATTTGCAAATGAAAAAACTGACAAAGGATTAATCTCCAAAATTTACAAGTAGCTCATGCAGCTCAATATCAAAAAAACACATAACCCAATACAAAAATGGTCAGAAGACCTAAATAGACATTTCTCCATAGAAGATATACAGATTGCCAACAAATACCTGAAAGAATGCTCAACATCACTAATCATTAGAGAAATGCAAATCAAAACTACAATGAGGTATTACCTCACACCAGTCAGAATGGCCATCATCAAAAAATCTAGAAACAATAAATGCTGGAGAGGGTGTGGAGAAAGGGGAACCCTCCTGCACTGTTGGTGGGAATGTAAATTGATACAGCCACTATGGAGAACAGTATGGAGGTTCCTTAAAAAACTGAAAATAGAACTACCATATGACCCAGCAATCCCACTACTGGGCATATACCCTGAGAAAACCATAATTCAAAAAAGTCGTGTACCACAATGTTCATTGCAGCTCTATTTACAATAGCCAAGACATGGAAGCAACCTAAGTGTCCATCGACAGATTAATGGGTAAAGAAAATGTGGCACACATGTAAAATGGAATATAACTCAGCCATAAAAGGAAACAAACTTTAATTATTTGTGGTGAGGTGGATGGACCTAGAACCTGTCATACAGAGTGAAGTAAGTCAGAAAGAGACGAACAAATATCGTATACTAACACATATATATGGAATCTAAAAAAAAAAAAAAAAAGGTTATGAAGAACCTAGAGGCAGGACAGGAATAAAGACGCAGACATAGCGAATGGACTTGGGGACATTGGGATGGGGAAGAGTAAGCTGGGACGAAGTGAGAGAGTGGCATGGACTTATATATACTACCAAAAGTAGAATAGATAGCTAGTGGGAAGCAGCCGCATAGCACAGGGAGATCTCCTTTGTGCTTTTTGCTTTTCAGTGCTTTGTGTAGAGCAGTGGGATAGAGACACAAGAGGGAGGAGATATGGGAACATATGTATATGTATAGCTCATTCACTTCGTTGTAAAGCAGGAACTAACACACCATTGTAAAGCAATTATAATCCAATAAAGATGTTAAAAAATAATTTTGATCATTTTCTCCTTTTTTTTACTAATATTTTTTGCTGCTGCTATTCTAATACTATAGTCTTAAATACATACTCTTTCGTAATTTAGCAATTATTTATTATGAATTAAGTTATCTCTGTCAGTATACAGTACCTCAATTAATTATTAATATGTTGATCATTTAGTAGCAAATGCCTATAAGAGATGTGACATGCGAATGGGATCACTAAATTATTTATAACAATTGTGACCCATTTGTTAAGTCTAAGCAAATAACTGACTCAGCTTTCTCCTTCCTTCTTATGGAATTTTTCTATCATACTCATAGCCTGTTTCAGTCATAAATCAGTTCTTAGCTAAAGAATACATGTTTCCAAATTCCTAATCTTCCATCATCATTATTGATGGTATTTATGGAGTTTTACTTTTTTCTTGGGACCATGGAGAGTGAAGCTTATTTTGATAAATGGAGGCTGTAACTGCACCTTTATATTGGTTGTCGTAAACCCTTTTTAGCTATTTTAATATTTAGAAGAAAAGGCCATTTTTATGGGAATATTGCATGAATACATTTCCATCAAATGAAATGATTAACAAGGACTTGATGAAGTTCATATTTTTCATTTAGCAGGAATTGTATCTAGAATGTTGTCGTTGTCTGTCAGAACAGCAATGTAATGCTTTTATCTTAAATTCTTTCTCAACTGGCTGATTCTTGAAGAGGAGGGCAGTGTTTTTACTTACATAGTCATTGTAGCCTGAAAGATGGATTTCAATCTGTAGAGCTGTGGTGAAAATGTAATGCTAATTGTAGTTTGAATGGTCCAGTCACCTTCTGATAGTACGGTTTTATACCCAAGTAAGCTAAGTCAAATTCTGGAAAACACATTTTCTTTCTTCTGATAGCAAATGCATAATATGCTCTAACTAATGGGAAAACCCACACGCTGGAGAAAGATGAACATGATTAAATAGATTTAATTATTTTTCTTATACTACATATTAATAGCTTTCTCAACTATGTCCCTGTGGCTGCAGCATGTTGTGCTATGTAACATGCTGAGAAAATTGTGTCATTTTATCAGTCTTCACCATCTTGCCTTTTTTTCACCTTTGCCATTTTAACTTATTGCAGTTCTGTTTTTCTCATGTCTCTGATCTTCTTTTGATTTCACATATAATGTATACCAGTTATTTATGTTTTGTTTTGTTAATCAACTAATTTCTTCATGTATTTTATTTTATTTTTCCCAAACACATTCTATGCTCCTTGAAGGCAAAAACTGTCCTAGTTCTGGGCCATATTTCTTATTGTATTTCCGTTTTAGAGAGATGGAAGGCACGTGACAAATTCTAGTTCGAGTTATTTAATTTTAAAAAGAGCAATTGGTCTTCCGTGGGTCAGTTCTTCAGATATGTTTGAGTCCTGACCTGTCTTAGGCAGGTCACTAGATGTTTCCCCTGAGACTTAAGTGGTACCTGATAATTCTATCACCTTCTGTCTTTCCTGAGGTGCTCCGTCTTTGTGAGGCACAACATATAAATGCTGCTCTCGTTTGTCACGATCCTCCAACTCTCAGCGAACTTTTCTTATTTTTCATCGTCATTTTACCACCTAGGTCATGCTTTTTCCACATTTCACTCTACTACCACTTTAGGTGCCTTAACTAGCCAGATAGGTAACTCATTTCTTAGAGTATTTTCTTTTTAAATGAATCCATGCATGCATTCCTCAGACCCTTTGATTTCTAGCATTAAACTTATCAATTCAACCTCTTCCTCTGTACTACTCTCATTCTGTTTTTTCTAGTCCCATTATAAACCCTAATTCCTCAGTCTCTCTCAGCTTGTCCACACCCTCCGTCCTCTATCAGATTCTGTTACTTGAGTATTTTACCACTTTAGTCCTTGGCTCAATTGAATAAACTTTCCTGTCTCCCCCTTCATGATACCGTGTGAACAGAAGTTCTTTCACTGTACTGATTGGCTTTACTGCAAGCCCTGTTTACCATCAGTACTTTCATTCATCAGTACTCTGTTCAACTCATTTCTGAGAGCAAATGCTGACCCTAATAATGGCCCTTTCTTTCAAACACCTAATTACTCTCTTAACTTTCATTTGAAAATCTTACCTTTGATTTTAGTGAGAAAAATCAAAGCCATCTGATCTCAACTCTACAATTGATTACTCTTTCTTTCCTGAATGTAACCATTTTTCAGAATTTACTACTTCCTTCCTTCCTTCTGATCATGTGGCAAGTACGTCCTATGTCTTTTTCAGGTATAATAACCCTTTTCCAAATCCACTTAATCTTGGCTGCTTGTATCTTTCCAGAGACCTTTTCCTTCAAATAATTTGTCTTCTGTGTTTCTCTCATTCATCACATAGATTCTTTCAAACAGCCTGCAAATACTCATATTCTTAAATCTCTATCAAAGAAAAAAACCTGTTATTTTGGGCCCAATGGTCTTTTTTTCCTTCACTAATAAAGTTCTCAGAAGAGTTGCCTGTTTCTACTATACTTTCTGTCCGTATACTATTTACTCACTCGTTCATCATCTGTTATGCTGTTTCTTTGAACACTCCGTTGAAACTTCTCTTTTAGAAGTTTGTAATAACTTTCTAATAGGCAAACCCAAGTCATCTCTCTTACACACCACCTCTCTAGAGGAGAAGATTTTGTGTAAAATACAGTCAGCATAAATTTATAGGCTATGCATATTACTTGCATACATTTATGCTACACCTGAATATATACGTATTTTAAAGTTTGTTTTAAAATTTCATCTATGAAGAATTTATTGTTTTTTCTGCTACTTGTTGGACATCAGCTCATTAGATGAGTGTTGATCGCTGCCTGGGTTCTTTTACCATTTACATTTTCTTCTCGTATCTAATATAACAAAATAATCTACTAAAGTTGACGTTATGTTCTCCTGTAGTGATGAATAAACATAGAAAGTTTAAGTTAGTTCTCCGAGATCACATAGACACAGTCTGGGTTTGACCTTGAATCTGCCTTTTTTTATAGCCTGCGTTTTCTTCCTTCCATATTTGTATGTTTATAAACTTGTGACTCCTCAATAAAAATATGAGATCAAGGAAGGAAGAAAGAGAGAGATAAACAGAAGTTTATGTTATATGATAACAAGGCACACTTTCAAAGCATTGGTAGCAGTCAACTGTTTGCAAGTGGCAGTGAAGCAGGGAAGGCTGAGCAAAAGGAGCGACATTTGGGAGCCTCTGGAAAGATGAGCAAGACAGGCAGGGGACGGAAGGGATTTCGGATCACCGAGAGAGGGAACGGTGAGTGCAAAGTGCAGCCCCTTCTGAGTCCAGTGAATCTAGAATAGAGGGCATACACCAATTTAGTTGGTTTCGGTTGTTTGCGTCACAAACAGTGGAAGGGTTACATAGCTCCTCTCTCACGTCCAGTTGTTTTTGCTTTTTTGAACACTCAGTTTATTTGGCCTATTGCCTCGTATGTATTTGTGTTAAGTCAAAGGAGTAAAATCAGAAATGATTTTATGTGATATTAAAAGCTTTTAAAAGCAGCACTAGTCCCAGTGCAGTAATTATAGATCTGTTACCTCATCTTCACCCCAACCCCTGGGGCCTTTATTTTTTGGCTTGCTGCTTCAGTGATTGTATCAAAAATTACAGCCAAATTCACTGAACTTCTTGGTATTCTCGGCAACCCAAATTGATACTACTGAATGTTGTAAGACTACATCCTGCTTCTAGCCCAGGAGCATGCATTCTGTCTCTTTCACCTAGTGGAATGATAAGAATCACTTAGGGTTACTGAGGAAGAGCCCATAATTCTTATGAAATCCTGGCATGTTGTAACTCTCAGGCACCTTTCCACATAGCAAACATCTATAATTACCTGAAAGTGATCTCAGTTTTAAAGGCATTTAGCAATGATTATTTCTTCTCTTCCCTATCATTTATTTGCACACATATCCAAAGCTGATTTAGTTTGGCAGAATGGAGGAGGGAGAGAGGAATGATGAGAGTAATAAAAATGGGCTTCAATGTCGAAAAATAAAAGAGTTATGCTCCCAACACTGTATAATCTTCTATTTACTGAGACTTTGCCCACCCCTGCCTTTATTGAGAATTTACCAAGTGCTAGATTCTTTACCAAGTATTTGCATGCTTTATCTATTTAAATTCTCACAGCTACCCAGAATGTACATATCCTTAACCCCACTTAAAATAAGTGAAGCTCTAACCTTAGCAAGATTAGGCGAGTGTCACACAGTGAATGCTAGATCGAGATTGGACTTTATGCTCATCAGATTCCAAAACTGTCTACTGCATGTGCACAACACTGTATTGCTACTGCAATATAACAACTATTAAAAGTTTAAAAGAGTGTTCTTAAGTCAGACAAATCTAAAACACCATTACAGCACATTTCACATTTATTATATTCTATTTTCATCTTATGATTATCATCAGTTTATTATTTCATTAGCTATGCTATGTCATAAAGATTGTGTTTGATATTCAGTGACAGCCTATACCATAATATGAAGCAGGCAGATTCAATTTATGGTTCCCTTTGATTAAAATGCATCATTCATTTATGTAAGATATGGTAGATGAATTCCCCTTGAAATCATGGGAACAGGTAATTAAGTTCTGTCATTTTCCCAAACTTTGGCTTTGTTCTTTTTCTGGAAAGACATTATATAATCTTAGAGTAAACCAGATCTCATTCCCACAAAGTTAATTAACACACAAATAAATTTCTTACATACTAGTAATTGTTTTTACTAAGTAAATCAATGTAGCTAGAAATATTTTTAATCAGAAAAGTTTTAAACATTTTTTTTTTCATAAGACTAACATGTTTTGGAAGTCTTGCAAAGATAAGAAACAGAAAGCTAATGCATTCTTTCTGCACAATCAGCCAATTCTCTGTTTTTGCTCTGATTGGTACATTGAAGAAATGCTAATAATGTATTTGGTGACCTGTTAAGGAGTATCAAGTCTTCTCAGGAAATGAATAACAAAATGCTAATGGTTAGCATTAACCATCTGAGTCAGAAGGGATTATAGAAGAACATTTGTATATTCTCCCTACCAAGGGAGGGTTGCCCCGTGTAATTATCCAACACAGGAGTTAGTGGTACCTTCCAGATCATTTCTGGAGTAGAAATTCTTTGAAGGAAGAACTGTTTTGTTATAAGTATTAATTGTAATTCCTATTGCCTTGCATAGCCCTTTGTATAGTGTATGCTATATAATATACGATAATATATGCTAATGAAATTTCTGAATGAATATTTTTAAATAATCAGGATTTTCTACCTCACAAAGCAACCCTTTTTTATTTTTAGACAGCATCTACCTACTGAAGAAAATGTATTCTCATTCATCCTTCTGGCACTAACTAGCAACACCCTAATTATTCTTCCATGATGGTCCTGCAGATGTGAGAACAAGTTCATCAGCGTCCCCCTTAAAATATTCAGTGGTTCAACCAATTCTGGAGATGATAGGTTTTTTGCCTCCCTTTTTCTGGTCACTAAGATTACATTGCAATTCTTGGCAGCCGTTTCTTGGCTCAAGTTAGCAGCCAATTCAAATTCCTGTGTGTTTTTTGTTGTTTCTCTCCATCATATGATTATTAGATAAATTGAGCTTTTAACCTTCTCCGCCACAAGGAAGATTCCACACACTGTACGAGCAGTGAAATGGGGGAAATTGAGCAGGCGAGCAGCCTTTGCTTTAGTGGGTATAGGGAGGAAGGACAACTATAAACTTACATTCATGGTTTTTGTCCCTCAGATATTTTCTTATGCAGAACACTGTCTCATTTCTCAGGTTTTATTGTTTGTATGTTTGTTTGTTTTTTTATCTTATGTTGTTTTCACATGAACTGTTGTTGGGCCAGGGCACACACATATGCATGAGAAGTTTATATGAGAGAAGTTTTAAAACACAACTGCAGTGCTCTTTGTTGAACCCTTACAGTCAATGAAGATTTCTCTGTTTGAGTATTGAAAGCTATTGACTTTTATTTCGTGCATCCATTTTCTTCTTAAGCTTTGGTGCTTATTCCTAATGATATTATGTTTTTGTCAATTGTATAGTCTTAAGACTCTATAAAATTTATAGATGTTTGGAAATAGCTCTCCCCTGGAAGAGAGGCACTGGTTAACTTGTTTGAATGATGACCATCTGAAGGACCATCCTGGAAAAAAAAAGTTAGTGTTTTGCTGTTTAGTGCTAGAAGGATGAATGTTTCCTCTGAAAACATAAAATGTCCCTGGTTTCTTATAATTTGAAATACAAAAATTATAGAAAAAGTGTAACTATTTAGCCTTAAGCAGATTATTACTTTATTAGAATGTTTAAGTACTTCTAAATGTTATCATTTTTATTCATAAATGTTTCCCATACCTATTTGCATAAACCATGTGTAAACGTTATGTTCTATACATCATACTTTTTTTTTTTAATTTAGAAATGTTTATTCTTGGAGATCTCTCCATTTACCTGGGCTGTACAGCACTAGTTCCAGATCGAACTGCTTTAACAGAAATATATTTTAATATTATGTGGATGATTTTCACTCAGAACTTTTCTAGGCAACCGTCAGCTTTGGACAATCTCTTTGTCTTTTGTCAATTATTTCACAGGCCATCACAAATTAGGTTGTTCAAAACCACTTAATAGTAAATCAACTATACTTCAATAAAAATAAACAAATAAATAAATAATTTAAAATGCAAAAACAAACAAAAAAACCCCACCCCAAACCACTTAATAGAAAACATCCTGAAAAAATCCTGTCAAAGAGTAGAGTTAGCTCAATTTTTGTCTTATTTTCTTTTGTCTTTCTTTTCTTGGTTTCTTCTTTAGACTTGCATTATTTGGTTTTCACTTGTTAATTACTTTGGAAAAAATTGCATTATTCCTAATTATTATAGTCAATAACAAATTATCTTTGGGAACATGTTGAGTTTAAATCAGTGACGGCAAAAATTCCATATAAAGTATGTGTAGATCTATATTACACAATATATATTAAAACTTCTATTACATTTTTATATATGATGAAAACCAGTATATTTGCTACTTAAGCAAATAGTTAAAAAATGAAAGTAATATTCTTTTTATACAAAGCAATACCTCAGAAGATAACAGGAGAGCAAACTGAGGTAGAAGAATGAGCTAATTAGATTGGAATACAAGAAATGTTCCCACTTTCGTTCTCAAGGGCCCATTTTTTCAAGCTGTTCATTTGTATTAAAACATGTTCCAGGGCTTCCCTGGTGGCGCAGTGGTTGAGAGTCCGCCTGCCGATGCAGGGGACACGGGTTCGTGCCCGGGTCCGGGAAGATCCCACATGCCGCGGAGCGGCTGGGCCCGTGAGCCACGGCCGCTGAGCCTGCGTGTCCGGAGCCTGTGCTCCGCAACGGGAGCGGCCACAACAGTGAGAGGCCCGCGTACTTCAAAAAAAAAAAAGAAAAGGAAAAAAAAACAAAAAAACATGTTCCAAGTTAAAGCAATCATATGATGCTTATAGATTGTTCAAGTGATATATGCAATTGTTGAGCATTGTACACTGCTCCACAGAATGATATTAAAGTATTAATTTTAATACCTGTCTTGGCTTCTTATATCATATTTCCGGGATGGATTGCAGAAAAATGTCATTTTGCTGAATTCAACTATATATTAAAACCACATGGTAAAACACAACTCCAACAAACAACAAATTATATAAAGAAGTACATTGGAATTTTAAAATTTTAAATCAGGTTGAGGTATTATTTAGATAGAATAAAATTAAATTTGCCCTTTTCAAGACACAGTCATTAGTTATCACAAACCACTTCCATAATCAGGTTATAAAACATTTCCATCACTCCCAAAAGTTTCCTCATGCCCCTCTGTAGTCACGTTTCAATGTCAGTAGCTTTACTGTCTCCATTCTTGCAGAGCCACAACCAGAAAGGGAGTAAACCTCTAACCCCAGATTCAGTGGAAGTAGCTGACCTAGGTCAGGGGCCACCCCTCCATCCATAACCACATGTGGAGGGGCAGAGGACCACACCTGACCCAGCTGTGGCCAAGCCTGGGTTTGTGAGGAGATGGGGCGCCCGTCAAACCAAATCAAAGAAAGAGCATTTCCCAGAAAATGCTTTGTCTTCCCAAAGGCACAGGTTTGGAGTGCTAGGAACGTAAAATAATGAATGTCTATTCATTATACTAATTTGGTAAAAATTAATTAACCAAATAGTTACAATTATTTTTTTTAAATAGGAAAGACTTTTAATATGCTAACTGTGAGATATCTAGTTTGCAAGGTAATAGATATATCTGATGTAAAAGGAAATTTATATGTTATGCCCATATAATTTGAATTTATGTTTACTGTTTATTAAAAAATAAGGGTAATCTTTTGATCATGTTTAACTCCTCCAAATAAGATAGATTTTTCACTCCTGTTTCTTTACCTCAAGAATAAAAAACATATGACTTTTTAATTTTAATTTGTTTTAATATTCTGAATCTCACCTAAGTATATTTGTTGTTTACTGTAATGAGTACACAGTAAAATCAGCTTTGATCCAAAGTCAAAGAGACTCAGGTCGCTTCATAAGTAAAGGAGCAATATGTTATGAATTGACTTATAGTTTTCTTGAAAGGCAATGTGATTTAATTGTTCATGATTTCATTTCATTAGGTGGTTTTCTGTATAAAGCTTGTTACAGGTGATTGCATCCCAAACATCTTAAAGTAATTGTAGACACTTGTTCTTGCATAGCTTTTGTGAAGTAAACTTTAAACAACATGTCTAACAGTTAAAACTTAGCCCCTGTCATGACGGTACTGCCCTTCCTGAGGGATGGAGCTCATGCCTGCTATTTTTTCCCTAACTTTGGAGCACACAATAAAGAAACATTAAAAGTATAATTTGAAAAGATACATGCATCCCAGTGTTCATAGCAGCACTATTTATAATAGCCAAGACCTGAAAGCAAGTGCCCATCAACAGACAGTGACTGGCTTAAGAAGATGTGGTATATATATACATAATGGAATATTACTCAGACAGAAAAAAGAATGAAATATTGCCATTTACAGCAACGTCAATGGACCTAGAGTATATTATACTTAGTGAAATAGGTCAGACAAAGACAAATATCATATGATATCACTTGTATGTAGAATCTAAAAATAATACAAATGAATCTATATATAAAACAGAAACAGGCTCGCAGACATAGAAACAAACTTATGATTACTAAAGGGGAAAGGAAAGGGAAGGGGGTACAAACTAGGAGTATAGGATTCACAGATACAAACTACTATGCATAAAATAGAAGCACAACAAGGATTTATTGTATACTATAGAGAATTATACTCAATATCTTATAATAGCCTATAATGGAATGTAATCAGAAAACAATAACTGAATCAATGTGCTATACACCTGAAAGTAACACAATATTGTAAATCAACTATACTTCAATTTAAAAAAGTGTTATCATTGTGAAAGAAAGTGCACATGTATGTTTGCAAAACCACAGAAACCTTTCACCATTATCCAAATACTTGTGAGAATGCTGTACTAGTTGTCTTAGGTTATATATCTGGTGAAATGCATAGAGTTATTCAATACCATTGAATACCTGCTGTGTGCCAGGTAGTATGGGAACTCAGTAGCAAAAATTATAGACTTCATGGAACTGAACTTGTGTTGGAAGAACAAACAATAAAAAATAACCATGTAAGAATGCTAAGTAAAATATAAAAGCTAGGAGGAAAACTAATGCAAGGGGATGGAAAGGGTCGGCAAGGTTTTATTTTGATAAATAACAGGTGATGGTCAGGAAAGTCCTCTCTGCGATGGTGACATGAGAACTGAGGTGAATAAGATAAGGAGATAAAGCCATGTGGCTTTCTGAGGAAGAATATTCCAGCAAGGGAAACAACCAGAGCTAGGCCTGACCCCAGCAGTGCTGCTCAAAGTGTGATCATTGGGCTGGTGCTTGAGACAAGCTGTTTATCGCTGATGTACAACAAGACAAGAGAGAATGTGAGAGTGAGCTTTTATAGCAATTTGATATAGTAATTGTGTGTGTTGAATCTGGTATTTGATACATGGTGTGTGTCTTTGCTTTTCTATTTCAGTATTAATCATTTATTTTTATTGTATTCAACAGAAGTTTAGGTTCCCATTAGATTGGGGTGTAGGGGCTGGTCATACCGAAGATAATTTGAGAAACACTATGTTAGAGGAAGAGAAAGGACCACTGGTGTAAGGAGAGAGGACCTTGGATCACTGAGCTGCTATAGGACAATGAAGAGGTTCTCCTGAGTCAAAAAGAACCAAGCTAAGCAGCTAAGAGTAAGAGTGGGGATAGAAAAGATGTGGGGAGAGAGGTGTGAAATAGTCCTCCCAGGGGAGTGAATAGATTGGGGAATAGAGGACCCACCTCAGGTTTGTGGTCAAAAATTGAATGTGAAACCAGTCATCATGGTTGTGCAGGGTTTATTTGTTTTTTATCCTTGGGCAAATTTCAGCTATTTCATTACAAGTGCAGAATAGGCAGAGAATGGAATTTAACTGGGAGTTGGGATTTCTCCAGGAAAGTATTAAGAGGAACAAAAGAATTGAGAGCTTATGAAAGGATGTACTTATAATGATGTTCTTGGAATCTAGGCTGGGCAAGGAGGGAAGAGAGGTCATAAGAGGATGATGATCAGTGAATGGTTGGATCAGTGGACTAGAAGTCCCAGTGAGGTCAAAGAAATCCTGCAAGGGGAGTACTGGAGAGTGTGACCTGAGAGGTGAGAATAGATAGTCAATGAGAGGGATGCCCAAATTGGTGTTTTGGAAATGTTGCAATTCTTGGTAATGATTGAGGTGGGAAAGAGGTCACAGTGATTATGGTAATATGCTAAAATACTAATGAAGAGCCTCATTTTCAGACTTACGTAGGACAACATAGCATTGCACTACCATAGCGCTACACTACCACAGTTTTAGGTGAAGCTGTAACCATTGAAAAGAAAAATGCGTAATTGTTCCAATGACATTTAACGTTTCAAATCATATCATTAAAAAGGTTTTCATCAAATGCTCTTATTAAGTGAATGTATAGTTCCCTTCCATTTCTGTGTCTTACGAGAGGTGAACTCTGTTCTGTGTTTGGTGATAAGTCAATATACTGGAAGAAAGGGAAGAGAGAGTGAGGAGTTGAGTTACAATCTTTGTGTCTGACATCATGTAGCTTAATACCAATCTCTTGCTTTTTCTTTTAGCTGCACTATGTATGGAAGTTGGAGAGGAGGCATTTCTAGTGGAGGGATCTGCATGATAGGAGAGAAGGGGTGGGGGAGTGTAATAAATTTCAGGATCAATCAGCTTTGGAAAAGTAATACTGAACATTTTGAATCATCTTTAATGTGGATAGGTTTTGAAAAGCGTTTTGAGAATAAGTCAGTGTTTTAGATCAGAGTCTATAAATGTCTTGAAGAGTTATATTACAATAATATAAAATTATGTTTAAGAAGCAATGTACCAAATTGTCTCTGTTTTGCTGTGGCTTAATATATGATAGTACCAAAGCCTTCCTGTGTGTGAAATATGCATTTATATGTATAATATCAGGATACTTAGATGATGAGGTATTGCATGAATAGAAGAGCATTCGTGCCTTATTAGACTTTATTTTTCGTTAAAGACTAAGATTTACCGGTATTTGCTTCTTGAGTCCACTTCTGTGTAAAAAAAGCACTTCAAAAGTTTCCTCTACGTTACCATCTCTATAAGAAATATATTTTTATTTGCAAGACACATGTCTGTGAAAGCAATATATATACGTTGTGGTATTTATATTCATAACCTCCAAAAGAATGTTATATTCATAACTTTCAATGTACTTATGTGTTTGACTTGCCTGGATGAGAGTTGTGGTGGATTTGTTCACCTTAGATGATATTTATTCCTTTTGCTTCATTACACATAATCCACCTGTACGAGATCTTAAGGCCTGTGGTAGACTTTATACTCTACTAGACAGCTTATCAGCTTCTCTGCAGGCTTCTCAATTTGAATTTTAAAATAAAAACGAATGAATTTGTGTTGCTTGTTGAGCCCGTGTTCTGAGCTATGTTGGCTCTCTGGTTCTGGGATGATAACTAAAGAATCGAAAGCAAGTTCATGATTGTCATTTACAATGGCTGTATTGTATCTATATGGTCTTTATATATACATATACACATACATTTACATATACTTATATGTCTAGATACACATTAATATTATGTAACTGTATGCACACATTTATGTTAGTGTATCTTTGGGGTATTTAAGGAGTAAGGGAAAAGAGCCGGTTATTGATTATCAGAAAGAATTTGATTCTTGGAAAAAAAAATACTTTCTCAATTTAGATGTGCAGTATAGTGTACCTTCTACTTAAAAAAATTATCAGTCTTATAAAATTAAAGGTAAAATTGGAAAACACTGAAATGTTTTCCTTCTGGCTTCTCTATGAAAGAAGGTTTAAACAAATTGTTAAAACGCCTCCCAGTACTTAAAAAAGGGCAGAGTATCAGAAACCCAAGGCCAAGGTGAGAGGGAACAATTTTATAATCAAAACAAATAAATATAAAATGCTTTTGCAGCCAAGGTTGAATTAATACTGTTGCTTTAGCGCATAAGAAAGCTTTTTAAAAGGTAGTCAAAGGCTGTTCCTCTATTGCGTTTAGCTGTTTGAGGACTCCATACTTCAAAACACCATGGAATTTTAGTAGAGGAGTTTTCTTTTGTTTTGTTTATGCTTTTATTGTTCTAAGGTATATGTTAAGGACTAAAAGTATTTTAAAGTCATCCTCTCACATTTATTTCTTTTCGAAGAGCTTATTATTTAATATATTCTTTGTAACTTTTCTGGTAGTAGTTGAAAATATAAATAAGAATTTGTCCCATTTTTTAAAATCTATATCTTTTTCTCAACATATATAGAAGAATATTATTTTATCTTTGGAGATATGACAATATTAGTCAATAATTTGTACAGAAATTTTAAGCTTCTTTGTCAAGATTGTTCCCTTGAACCATAACGGGAGTAAATGTTAGTTATATATTTTCAAAGTTTCCTTTATGGTACAATAAATTGACATACTATTTAATAAAATATTGCACAAAAGAAAATAATCTAGATCTTCCTTTGTAGTTTAATTTCATCAAGAATCAAGCGTTCACATGCTTAAATTTTTCTCACCAATCATGAAATCAAGTTGTGTTTAATAGGTGATCAAAATGCATTGAGTGTAAAAGTGCCAGTTAATAGGCTTCCTAGAAGAAAAGTGATGGACACCAAAACAAGCTTCAAGCCATGGAAGCAATTCTCCTTTATGATCCTTGCTTCTAAATACAGTCTTCTACCTGATGAAAGCAAAATGCTGTGTCCTTTTTACGTAGCTAATCTTCATATTTAAGGGGTATAGATTATTTCTGCCAGTATGAGATTATTTTGTTAAAATGAAAACTGAGCTTTTGTATGAATTTTAAAGTATTTTCAAATGCAAAAGCCAAGAAAAAAAATTAAACCTGTAAGACCAATTGCATTTATCTACCTCCTTCATTTGTATCTGGTCTTTTCTCCTGAAAATGTTTACCTGTAAAATGGGCATCCTAAATTCTAGTCATAATAGTTCTTGAGAGTGTATTCAGTAGCTCAAATAATCAATTTACTCCTTTTTGAAAAAAATCAAATTTTCCCACAAATCATTGAAAAATTACATGTATAAGACTCAGTAGTCAATGTATTCAAATCACGTTTGTTATAAGAATCGTGGAACCAAAAGACACCATAGCAATAATTCAGGCTGGGGATGGGACTGGTAAAATAGAGATCTCATAAGCATCTTGACATTTATTGTGAGATATTTAACTGCTGTTAAATATACTTTGAGTTATTTATTTCAAAGTTAATGTTTGAAATTAAAGGTAAATATGCTTATATATATATTTTTAATTCACCAATTTCAAAGGCCTCTTGTACAAATTACATCTCATCCCTATAGCATTATAATATTGTCTCCTCATTTTGTTTATCTGGTTCTAAATGATGCCTTATGTTTAGGGTTATTCTTCAAAATGGTGTGAACAGTATTTTAGCTGTTGTGTCAGTCATATACATCTAGATTCCCAGGTGTGCAATGAATTCTACATATTGCCTGTGTTAAAGAGTCAGGAAGCAACGTATGCATTTGGATGGAAGAAAAGTGTGCAGTAGCATTTTGAACAGGAAATGAGGATATGTTTCCTCCACTGCAGAAAAGGGGGTGATGGGATGATCGCGTCCGAGTAGTCAGAGTTGTTCACAGCATTTGTTGGAGTTCTGTTTTCTGTTCTCTCAATTTTAATTTTAATTACTCAATGCAGGTTTATTTGGGTTTAAAAGAAAACGTTGCTAGGGAAATAAAAGCAAAACCACTGTGTCCTAAAGTGTAGAATTAAAACTAAGCGATTGGTATCTGACATCAGTTGAATTTGGAGAACTAAAGCAGTCTACTCTCCTTAGCTCTTCAGTACCCCGTAATTGACCCAGAGCTCCAGATGTTGATTCTCAAATCCAGGAACTGTCAATGAAGGATGACCTGGATTTAGGTATGTTTACATATTAGGATTAGTGCTAGAAAGAGAGAGACATTAAAGGAGAGGAGAGGAGAGGAGAGGAGAGGAGGGGAGAAGAGGGGAGAGGAGAGGAGAGGAGAGAGATTTATTGACGCATTAACTTTATGATCAAAAGGAACCCTAATCATTCAAAAGGACTTCCCCAAAGTTTTATGTTTCTTTATTAGTGTAAAAACCTATTTTCCTATGATGATCTTAATGGGGGACCTTTGAGAGCCAAAAGAAGATAGGAGCTCTTTAAACTATAGTTTCATGAAATTCCACATTTCACATGTTAGTGACATGACTTTTTTTGGTGACATTTTATTCTTAAAATGTCTGCATAACTATAAAGCTATTCAAGCTCTCATCACTTCACATGTGGACCACGTAGCTGCTTCCAAGATGACTTATCTTTTTCCAGGCTTTCCTAGAAAAAAAAAAAAATCTATTCTATACACCAACAGATTTATTTTTTCTTACACTGTTTTTTATCATACTTGGTTTCCATGCTCTAAACTTGTAAAGGCTTAGCACTGGTTGCAGAAAGTCCAAATTCTTCATCTAGAATTTAAGATTCTCGATAATGTGGCTGTTCTCTGTGTAATTTTACCTCCTACTGGTCTCTGACCAGAGCCAAAACTTCCACTGGATACATTCTTTTCATTCTGCACTGTCTCCTGACCACAAGGGTTGTTCATGCTGTTTTCTCCAGACTGCTCCAGCTCACGTGATTCTCCCTTTCTCTGAACTTTCACTGATAAATACCCCTGCATGTGTTGCTTAGTTGCCTACCTCTCACTCCATTTGATTGAAGTCTCTTGGGGAGACAGAAACCTTGTCATTTCTGTTGTATTTCCCACATCGCTGCTCTGATGAGGAAGGCTGTCTGCAGAGAAAGCACTCAAGTGATTATAGAATATGTCCACTAAGTTTCCCCAGTGCAAGACCCTTACTTTGTCTCCCATTATGCTTCTACTCCGAAAACTAAACAGAGGATCTGAAATGCTCAGGATTGCTGGTGCTCCAAAGACAGGGCGTCTAGTTCCCTGAAATCCTGAGTAATGGGTGGGAAAAATCATTGTTTCAGTATAAAAATGAAATTGATTAGCAAATGACATAGTAATAAAGAAAAATGAGCATGATTTCACTTAATTGAAAGAGAGGTGAAAATAATCAAAACTAGTACTTTCAAAAAAAAGTCAAGGTGGTAAAGGCATCAAGGAGAGTTTAAGAAGTTTGGGGTAAGTCAGTTGGACATTAATTTCTAAGATGTAGAAAAAACATTGAATCATTTTGAGTAAGAAATGAAATTATGGAAATATGCAAGTAAATGAGGTTTCCCCATCTTTGTTGATCACTGCTCAGGAATCTGTACCCAGACTGCCTATCTGATCTTCCCTACTGAAAGGCAGGACAGAATCAAAAAGGGAAAATGAGACACATAATTTAACTACTGTATATGGTTTGTATACCTACTTTATATTCATATGAAGTTGGCCAAAAAACAATCTTTAGTAGGCAAGATAAAATTATCTGGTCAATCTCTGGTATTTACAGGGCCAGTACATGTTCAACATCTCTTTTATATTTCTTACTATCTAAACAAGAAGGTGTAGATGATTTCCATTTTTTATTTGAGGACTGAGTATTTATTAGCTCTTTCAAAGAAAAATAATTTGGCCCAGATCCAGAAACACATGTTCCCTTGATAATAATAAGCCTTTATTTTTATAAAACTATATATGTTGAAAATGAAGTATTTGTTGCTTAATGAATTTGTAGCAGGTGTTTATGTTTCAAATGGACAAGAAAAAAACTGAAGGGGGAGATAACCAATTTTGTGAGCTGATCCTCCTTTGTTTGTCTTGATTAATAGTTGGTATTCTTGGAAATAATTCATAAGAGATATATAATCTTTGCATTTACTGCTTGGAAAGTTCCATATGATCTACTAAATATTGCATTGCTATATTATTGTAGCTTGTGGGAACATTTAGTATAATTACTTTGGCTGTTCTTCACTAGAAGAACTAGAAGCCTCCCTTTGCTTCAAAAGGAGTATCTTGGATGCTGTTTGGGTTCAGTAAATAGCTATTTGTTACCGTTAAGAGATACTGAGATTTCTATTTTAAATAGTGTTTGGCTAGCAGCGCTGGACATAACATCTCTAAACTTCCCACCAAAATGACTATAAAGACCCAGAAAAAGATGAAAGTTCACAATATGGAAAACATAGACTTTTGGGCAGCTTGTTGCCAGAATTTGGGAGGAGTTCTGGATGTTTTTCCTGTATTTAGTTGCAGAAGACTTCAAGAGTACAGCAGTTGAAGTAATTTTATAGTGAACACCTGTATACTAACCAGCTATTATCATGTTACTCTACTTTCTTTGTCATACATGTATCCATAGCTCTGTTGTTGGAACTGGATTTTTAAATGCAGTTGATGGGTTACCTGTGCTGTACTTTTGGATAAAGCTAACTAAGCTTGCTTGAAGCACGAAGTAAAAACTATATTGAACCTGACTTTATAAAAGTTTTTCTCAAAGTGAAAAACTGGGCAGCTACTCCTATATTGTAGAAGTTTTGCTTTTCAAAGTAAACCCCATCTTCAAGTACCTACCTATTGGTTTAAAAGTACATTCAAGAAAGTAACAGAGTATAAATGAGAAATAGGGAGGAGAGAATATGTGGTTATATTCTGCACCCTGCAGGGTAAAGTTCCTGCAAGTGGGACACTATAAACAAAAGAGGAAAATCCCAGGTAGCAGATTATGCAGGAGCTTCTCATTTTTAGGGTATTCCAGCTGTTCTGAACATTAAACTTCTTAGAATGGGAGAAGAATAAGATCCACCTTAGGGCTCTGGAGCTTCACCAGAGATAGTCAGCTAGATTCTAGAGCTTGGAAAGGAACCATGCACATCAACTAGCCATCACATAGCCATGGGATCAGCCATCACAAGAGGACATATGGAGTGGAACAAAGAGCAAAAGATGCATTGTTTTTGTTAGATATCACCCCAAGTTCAGTCTAGCTCTAGGCTTATCCAAAAATACATAAACAAAGAAGTAGCATAGGAACTTTTTTTTTTTAATAAAAATACTACAGAATTAGTCAACAATAGTAAATACCTGAAGAAAATGCAACAGCATCTACAGTGTTTTGAGGAAAAGTAGTGAGTCAGGAATTTTATACCAGTCTGATTAACATTCATATGAGAAGGCAACAAAAAGGCATTTTTATTAAGCAGGAATTTAGAAAATACACCCTCATACAACATGCATGAAAAAGGTTAGACTCTGAAGATGCCATGACATTCAATTAGTTGGACATCTTCCTTTACACATTTGGATCCCAGATCTGAGGAACTTAGTTGGGATGTATGTTTGATGTCTGTAATGCCTTTCTCAGATGTTCTGCTATTCCTCATTTTCTGATACCACATGTATGAGTTTGCCAAGGTTGCCATAACAGAATGCCAGAGACTGCATGGTTTAAACAACAGAAACTTATTTTATTACAGTTCTAGAGGCTAGAAGTTCAAAGATCAAGGTGTCAGCAGGTTTGATTTCTCCTGAGGCCTCTCTCATTGGCTTGCGGGTGGCAGCCTTCTCGCTGTGTCATCACGTGGTCTTTCCTCTGTGCACTTGCTGCATCCCTGATGTCTCTGTGTGTCCAAATTTCCTCTTCTTATAACACCCAGGGCCCACCTTAAGGGTCTCTTTTTAACTTAATCATCTCTTTAAAGACCCTTTCTCCAAATACCATCACATTCTGAAGTACTGGGGTTGAAATACGAATTGGGGGGGGGGGCACAATTCAGCCCATAACACCATATTTAATCAGGTATCTGATGACCTCTTAAAACTCTACCAGATGCTGTTCTTTCTTGAGCACTTGACAGAAATGGCCAACCTCTTTACCTGAGTGTAACACTCAGAGGCAAACTCAGAGCACATCCTGTAGACTTGGTTCACTGTAACAAAACAGCAGCATTTGAAAATTAGCAGCACTGAGAGACTCAGAAATCACAGCAATATCCTAGATGCAAAGTTAGCTAAGAAAGCCTTGCTCCTAAAAGAAAGTGGATGGTGCAGACTCTCATGCAACTCCACCAGAGTGTCCATTTTGAAAGTGTATTAAGGTTCTAGCAGCCAGATGGGCATCACGTTGTTCAAGGTCACTTCCTAGGCGGAATCTCAACAGCACTGAAAAGCAGTGCTGGGAAACCCTGGCTTCACGTGGCTGAGTTTAAGCAAAGAGTCAACAGGGGCTTTTTGTTGTAGAAGCAGCAAGTGGCTAAGACTCAGCAATGGCTTCCACCTGGGGGAGCCTAAGCCATAGTGAAAAGTGGACCCTGGCACAATGACTTCACCAAACCAAGAGCTCCAACTCTCCATCGATAGCCCTCCAACTTGTTAAGAAACAGAGTTCAACAGCAGTTGCCATGAACTATGAGGGTGAAAAGCGGAGGTCACACAGGCTTTGTTTGTGAACACAATCAGTCATGGTTAGACCTTGCCCCTCATCTTTAAGACTAAATAAAGAAGAAAATAAAAAATGTGGTGATGTATTAGTCAGGGTTCTCCAGAAAAACAGAGCAATTTGAATGTGTGTGTGTGTCGGGGGGGTGGGGTTGCTGAGCGGGGTGGATAGAAAGGAAAAAAGAGAGAAAGACTGATGTTTAAGGAGTTGACTCATGGGGTTGTAGAGGTTGGTAAGTCCAAACCTTGCAGGGCAGGCTGACAGACCATAAAATCTGATGTTGTTGCAGTGTTGAGTCCAGAGGCAGTCTGGGGGCAGACTTTTTCGGGGGATCTCAATCTTTTCTCTTAAGGCCTTCCACTGATTGGATGGGGCCCATCCATATAATGAAGATTAATCTGCTTTACTCAAAGTCTACTAGTTAAATGTTAATTACATCTAAAATCTTCCTTTACAGCAACATCTAGTTTGGTGTTTGCCACAAAACAGGGCACGATGACAACATAGCTAAGTTGGCACTTAACATTAACCAGCACAGGTGACTAGGAAGGGTTCCCCAAATTTGATGAATGAAGAATACCACACTCACAATGGAGTAGGAGAGCACAGTGATGACAATATTATAAAAAATACTTCAGAAAATATCATATTTGACTACTCGGCCATAAAAAAGAATGAAATAATGCCATTTGCAGCAACATGGATGGATGAACCTAGAGATTGTCATACTGAGTGAAGTTAAGTCTGAAAGAGAAAGACAAATACCATATGATATCACTTATATGTGGAATCTAAAATATGGCACAAATGAACCTACCTACAAAACAGAAACAGACTTATAGACACAGAGAACAGACGTGTGGTTGCCAAGGGGTGGGGGTAGGGAGAGGGATGGACTGGGAGTTTGGGGTTGGAAGATGCAAACTATTACATTTAGAATGGATAAACAACAAGGTCCTACTGTATAGCACAGGGAACTGTGTTCAGTATCCTGTGATAAACCATAATGGAAAAGAATATAGAAAAAGAATGTCTGTATGTGTATAACTGAGTCACCTTGCCGTACAGCAGAGATTGTCACAACATTGTGAATCAGCTATATACTTCAATAAAAATTTTTTTTTTTTTTTTTTTTTTTTTGCGGTACGCGGGTCTCTCACCATTGTGGCCTCTCCCGTTGCGGAGCACAGGCTCCAGACGCACAGGCTCAGCGGCCATGGCTCACGGGCCCAGCCGCTCCGCGGCATGTGGGATCCTCCCTGACCGGGGCACGAACCCGTGTCCCCTGCATCGGCAGGCGGACTCTCAACCACTGTGCCACCAGGGAAGCCCAATAAAAAAAATTTTTAAATCAATAAAAAAGGAAAATATACTTGTATTCTTAGTACAACTTAAAAAAAAAAAAAAGCCTCTGAAATAAGAGCAACTAGAACTCAGGAATATTTTTTTCAGGTTATGCATGCTTAAGAGAAGCTATAAATATGCATGTATGTTTGTTTTGGCATCACAGAGGTGCATTTGGCTGCAGAAATGGAAATATATGCATCACTACAAATGCAGTTTACTCTGTGCTAATCAGTAGTGAATAGTTTTATTAATGAGTATTGCAATAATATTATTATTGAAACCATTCAAAGTAAAAAATCAGAACTCATGGTGTGCCAAAACTGTTTTGCCAATTTTGTTTCAGGGAACAGTGTTTGAATCTTAAAATAGTTGGAATTTTATACCATTCTAATGTTTTATAGGTAGAAAAAAGCTAGAATGTTTGGCATTGGGACCATTCTGGAATAGAAGGGACATAGACTTGCGATAAGTGTTTGAAATCCACAGCATCCAGTGTATTACTTTTTACTTTGAAGATTTTCCTTTAGTCATTATTCCATACAGATAGTGATGAAAGTATTAGTGTTTTATACTTGCTTGTGACTTTGCCCTTTAACAGCATACTCATTAAGATATCCAATTTGAATTTTTACATTGTGAAATGCATTTCTTCAAAATATAAACTCTTATTGTTTTGATCCTCCTAATGAAGTTTAAAAATGTTATCTCATTTATAATTTTTTCATCAATTGTGGATACATAAACTTGAATCAAATGTAATCCCTTCATAAGGATGTTTCAAAGTAAAAAAAAAAAAATCTAAAGTCATTGCATGTTTTGTTTTTAAAATTTTGTCCAGGCAAATGAGAAATACCAAGATTCCTAATATTCTTAAGTTTAGCTCACCATCTGTATGTGCCCTGTACGAAAATATGTTTTGTTTCTGATACTTACATTAGATATCAGAATGATACACATTTTGAAGTGGAAGAGATCTTAGAGATCGGTTGTCAGGATCATCATCTTATAAATCACATCATTCTATTCATAGTGTCCAAAGGAAAGTTACTGTATAGAGCAAGGGATATCAAACTCATTCATAAATTATATGCCTAAATTCTAAATGTTCATTTTCAACATTTGATATTAAATGGCTGGGTTTTTTTATTTTTTGGGGTGTCTTTTTGCGGTACGCGGGCCTCTCACTGCTGTGGCCTCTCCCGTTGCGGAGCACAGGCTCCAGATGTGCAGGCTCAGCGGCCATGGCTCGCGGGCCCAGCCGCTCCGCCGCATGTGGGATCCTCCCGGACCGGGGCACGAACTCGTGTCCCCTGCATCGGCAGGCGGACTCTCAACCACTGCGCCACCAGGGATGCCCTAAATAGCTGTTTTTAATCTCTTCCTACATAAATACTCTGAGCTAAAATTTTCAGCATGTTCCTCTCATCCTTAAGATTGAATTTTGACTAATGACGCCTTGTTAGAAAGGTATCTGTTCTACTTCATTTTGTAACTGATGTGATAATGTGAGTCAGTCTCTGACAGTCTCGGTAGCTTTTGAGTGTCTCTCTATGGAGAGTTGCTCTCTTACTGGAATGGAAGATGTTGACATCCAGGTGTTCAAATCTGGCTGATGGGAAAATCATGATCATTCTCTAGTTTACATGTCATCAGGTTTTAGAAAATGACATGAAGAATAGCTATTAATATTTGCTAGTTTATCATTAGACTTAAATCAGCATAGGTAGAACTCAGGTTGTGTGTGGTGGGAAAATTTTTGTGGAAGATAGAATAAACATGATATTCATATACTAAATGAAAATCAAGTATGCCATAAATTTAACTAATGTCGCTTATATTTTGTCCATGTAGTAGTGGTATCATCTGTGTGATTCTGAAAAGATCTATGATAAAGCTTGATGTTAGTAATATTCTCCAGAATCAGGGAAGCAGCTGTAACTCATGACACTACTTCTTGTTTTAATTGCACAGCCTGTAAATATTTCTATTCTTGATCTTTTATCTTATAAAATGTTTTTAGTGTGCGCTTTATTTCACTGCTTTGATTGTAGATGTAGAGCATTTTGTAGTACAGTGGTTTATAATTATTTGTCTGAAAAAAGTATTTGGCCTTTGAAGATATCAATGGCAATAATTATTTAAATATTTTGTATACAAACTATTAACCAGTATCACTTTTCTTTAGTGCAAAGATCAGAGCTAAAATTTAAAAACACTAATGACTCAGTTTGCAGATTTTGAATCACATTATCACATTATCATAGCATTAGTTGCTTCTAACTTAACATTATTAAATAAAAATAGTGAAAAAAATCTTAGAAGAGTTAATCATGCTTTCTTATAAACTGTGAGACGGTTGTTTGGGGATATCCCTTTTAAAACTCCGTCTCATTAAAAGAAAAAAAAAAGCACGATTATAAAACTTCACTTGACTTGAAGGAAGGCATTTTATTCTGCAGGTATCCTAATTTTACTTCTGGCTGGAGGGACACTGGAAGGTTTTCAGCCAAAATAGCAGTGAGAGTTGGATATCTATTCTATACTGAGATGCTGAGATGTCTGGGAACAGAAAAGAGCTAATTTTACTGTTGAGCAGTAGTTAATAGCCTACCTGTGTCCAAATGCACACCTGCCATCCCCTCACAAGCAGATGCAGACTAGAGCATGCTTAGTGGTCTCTCACCTGACGTGGCTCCCCCTAGATTTTTATTAGGTCATGTGTCCTTTGTTGCCCCCACCTGATCACCATGTTTTGCCACCAAGAAGTAGTTTTTCAAGTAACACACAGCTGAGATTTGGAAGATTGCCAAAGTCACAATTGCTGCTTTATCTTCCAGTGACTTTGAAATAAAGCCACGGCATGAACTGAATGCTCAAAACTCTGTCCTGGCACAATCTGTAATATATTATTTCAGTTATACTTTTTACTGCATCTTAGGGAATTGATTTTTCTTTTCAGTATAACACCCTCCCCTCAATTCTCTCCTCTTGAAATGGAAGAGAGAAAGAAAAAAAATTTAGTACACAAGGTGTTTGAAAGAGGAGCAGAAAGTAGGCATTTACAGTCCCATGAGGATGTGAAATGGATGGAAATTATAAGACAGAAGACAACAATTGCTCTTTCATGCAACAGCAAAGGAGTGGAAGACTGACCCCAGAACCTTGTAGCTTTCAAAGCAAGTTCCTTAAAATATAATTCAATTATTCAGTTGTTTGAATGTGTTTCATATCCAGTGTTTCCTTATTAGTTAGTGTGTCTGTTTCCAGAATCGTGGGCTTCTAAATTAGAGGTGAAATCTCCCCATTTTCATATACGTTCTGTACCAATGCCATCCTTTTGTCTGTGGAAAAACAGTTCAGTGTTCAACTAGTCCCCAAGCATTTAATTGCCAAGTGAATTTTCAAAATGTGATGTGGAGAGTTAAAATGACAACAGACATGTTCAGTGCTCAATAAGTCTTCTGGTAAATACCTGTATTTAATTTGCTTAACCCAGCATTTCCTAAATTAGAAAACAAACAAACAAAAAGACCCTTTTACCCTATGATGCCTATTTTTTTTTCCTCACTATCTTGGATTAATGTGTAGATAAGAGAATTGCATAGATTCAAAAGACAGACAAGAAAAATTGATAGGACTTGATGAGATAGGAATATGCAGGTAAGGTGAGCCATGTTCCTAGGTCTCCAACTTGTAACTTAGTGGCTGATGGTACAGCTCACTGAGATGGGACACTGGTGTATATGTCCTGGCAACAAAGTGGGCATATTGTTCTTGCATTGAAGGAAAGCTGGTCAATCAGTACATTGCAAGATTTACTACTGAGAGCACATCCTTAGAAGTAATGTAATATTTACAGAAGTAGGTTTCGTATTCTAGCTATGTGAGGAAATTGAATTTAAAAGTATGAGCTAGAAAAATTATAGCCAGAATAATTAGAACAAATTATATTCCACATTAAGATGCCTTAATCTTTTGACCCAAGCCTTAATCTTTTGACCCAAGCAATTATTTAATTTATGCGTTATTATCATCTAAAAATATTCTATGATTTAGACAAAATATACCATATTATAACTCTTGCTGTATTCTCTTAAATCTTCTCACCCAGCAATAGGAGCAGAGTTGTGCATTCCGAACTGGCAAGATGATTGTCTGAATGTGACATTATCTGATGACACTCAGAAAGCCTTTAAACATAAAAGATATAGAGAAATGCTTCATTGCTTTCCTTGGATGGAATTTTTTTTTTTCTTTGAGCCTAAGCAAGATGAATGTTCTCAACTGACTTGATGACACATCTAGTCATGAAATGACAATGAAGAGAATACGACATGGGAGTAGGGACATGCCTAATAAAATGCGCTACCTTAATTTTTTTCTAAATACTATTAGTTTGAGGTTGTTCTGAAGGTAATGATGTTCAACTTGTAAATGGATTGAATGGGCTATTACGTTTTTACATTTATGTGCGTGCACTGATTTTGTTAGCAGTGATAGATCACCTCACGTCTGCCTTAACTCTTGTGTCTCAGAGAAGTGATGGCATTTCTTATTCCCTTCAGTTAAATTTAGCAAACATTTATTGAGTAATTTCTCTGTTGAAGGTGCTGTGAAACTGCCTCTTGCATGAATGTAACAAAAAGGAAGACAAGGATCTGAGAGCATCAACCTAATTTAGGCAAATACTTAATTCCAGGCGATAAAAGCTAATCCGTGATTGAATGAAAAAAGTACCTAGCAGTGTTACATTGAAGCAATGGATTCTAGTGTGATAAGGCAAAAATATATTTTTATTTTTCATATAAGCCAATATATTACTGAAAACATGCACCACACATGAATAATACTGGTTAAATATTATATCTTGAATAGCTATGATGAGATGGCTTACTCTGAGAGGTATGGAAGAATCATTTGTGGAGCCATTGAGCAAGGAGTAGAATAATCAGAATTACAAGAAATAAGCAGATGTAGGCCAAGTCCCAAGCCAACTTAAACAGATAACGGATAAGGCAAATTGTATAATTTTCAAAGCAAGAATGAAGACCCATATTAAACCAAGATCTTTGGCTCTACAAATCATGAGTCAAATGAACAGTATAGGCAGCTAGTGGAAGTATTTCATGATGGAATCAATAGTTCCCTTTTAGCCTCACTTTTCAAAATGGGCACTGGTAACATCTTTGATAGAAAGAACTCTTGTTGCAGTACTTGGTTGAAGTATTAGTTCGTGTCATTTCTGTGGCTTATTTAGCTCTCATCTGTCATCCATTCCAAAAACATCTTTTTTGTACCTTATATTAGCTTGTAAATATACAAAATTAACTCAGCCATCAGACTTTTCCATCAAAGAACTCTAGCATTAGAGAAGAAGGACCACAACCTCTGGGAGAGCCTGACTTCTTCATCTCCAACAGGACAATTCCTTTGAAAGTTTTGGCTATGTCTTAAAAATTCATGTGAATTTTCTATTCTTTCTTCTGGCATTTTAACATAATTTCTCCCCTAAATTTTTGGAATCCAAGGAAGGTTGGACATAGTTAACTTGTGGTTCCTCCTGTTTCTGGTGGACACACACACATATACCCTCATTTGAGATACAATATCATACAGATGTTGCTCTTAAGGACTTTACCATGAAGTTTTGAAACATTTGCTCTGAGTACTCTGAGAGTTCTGGGAAGGGAGGTGGTGGCTGGGCCTGTGTCCATTGAGAAGGAAATTTTTCAGCAGGGCCTTGAAGGGTAGGAGTGCTTTTGGTACCCTGAGAAAAAGAAAAGGAGAAGACCGTCCAATCTCAAGGAAGGTGCCAACACTTGCATAGCAGCGTGCCTGGAGGATGGGGTGAGAGTATCTAAAGATGAAGGGAAGATGGATAGATACCACCTTTTAGGCTTACTTGGAAAACTAAGGATTTGGGTCCTCATACAGTAAGTTTTTCTTCAGCGTTGAAAGTCATTTTTTAAAAATGAAATCAATGTGAAAGCCCAACAGATACTTCTATAAACATACATTTATTTCAAAAGTTTATAAACTTTTCTTATAAACCAAGGGTATTTTGATAAAAACGAAAATTGAACTTTGTTGCTTTGGGATGAGGGCTGCTGTCTTACTGGCCTCAACATCAGGTTGATTTCTGCACTTTATTTTGGTTTCATGGTATCAGGAAAATCTCAATTCATGTAGATAATTCATGTAATTGAAAAAATGTATTTTAGTAGTTTATTTTGCAATCTTAGGATAATCTCTTATAAAGCTTATTCAGAGGCTTAAAAGAATAATTGGAAATTGTTGTTTTAGTGCAGAATCACTAAGAGACTTCAACTGCTGTTCACAGTGCTTACCAGCAAAGAGTTCAGTTTGGGTGAAGCAAACCAAAATGTTGTAGGGTACCATTTCAAAATACTCTCAATTATGTCAAGGTTCTGCTCAGTCAGATATTCAGTACCAGTTTGCAAAGTCATTTTCACCTTACATTGTACGTTGAATCTAAATAGCAAGTTTTAGTTTCATCAAAGACATATTCCCGGCAGTAACATTTTGACCCTGCATCAAGAAAGTGAGTGTGTTCAGCTAAATAAAATCCTAAGCCAAAAGCAAGCCAAAACATTGCCTCTGTGTCCTAGTTGAGATGTTTATCTAAAAAGGCTCCTCAGCAGAAAAAATTTTAAAAAGTAATTATTCTTCTCATTTCCAGTGGTTGATTAACACCTTTCCTCATGAGCAGCAGTGAGCTTTGGTTTGTAACAAGAAACTGTGAAAGTCCCTGCTGTAATTTATTTAAACACTGTTCGTGACTATGAAATACAAGTTGTAGGCCATTATGTCACAGTGTCTGGAAAGATGCTGTCCTTCCTAAACAGAGTGTGCTTGGTAGTACAGCACATCACAGCTGCCTGCACGTAGTTCAGCCTTTACTTTCGTACAAGCTGCCACTGCGCTTGCTCCCACCAATGCCATAGCATTTTCCTAATGTGCTGCCCTGTGTGGCCTTGGACAACTGAGTAGACCTCTCTATAGCTCAGGGCCCTAACTGGATAATATGATGATCCTAGTAATATTTCATAATCCTAGTACTATTTCATAATAATAGTTGTGAGAATTAAAAGAGCTAACGTCTATTAAATAATTAGCCTTGTGCGTGGCAGATAGTAGGTTATAAAGGGTTGAATTGCGTCCCTTCAAAAGATAGGTTGAAGTCCTAATCCCCATTACCAGTGACTGGGACCTTATTTGGAAATAGTATTTTTGAATATTAATTAAGATGAGGTCATACTGGATTAGGGTGGATCCTCAATCCAATCACCGATATACTTGTAGGAGGAGAACAGACACTCAGGCAAGAAGGCCATGTGAAAATAGAGATGAAGGTAGGAGTTATGTTGACACAAATCAAGGAAAAAGCACCAAGGATTGCCAGCAGCCACCAGAAATTAAGAGAAAGGCACAGAACAGTTTCATTTCAGAACCTTTAGAAGAAACCAACTCCCCTAACACCTTGATTTCAGATTTCTAGCCATAATGACAAAAGTGAACATTTCTGTTCTTTTAAGCTATCCATTTTGTGGTAATTTGTTATAACAGCCCTAGAAACTAATACAGTAAGTAATCAACAATTTGTAGCTATTATTGTCAACACTGTTATTAAAACTAAGTACATATTTAATGTCAGACATAAATTCTGTTGGTTTTTAATAACATGGCATTATAGAATATATGCTAAAACAAACTCAGAACTTTGTTTCATCCCATGGTCATGTTGTAATTTGATTCCTCCCTGAAATAATTTTTCAGGTTTTCACTGCATTCTACACACTGAGGTCTCAGACACTTGTTATTGCCACAAATAGTGAACCCAACTGGCAGGAAGTAATCATAATATTTTCCATGTTAGATGAACCTTTGCTTCTGAGTGATAATTTTGGATATACTGCTTTTATACTGTTGTCAATATTGTCTACACAGGTTGAAAAATTACACTGTACAAATATGATCTGTCACTTATTATTGATCCTTACAACCTTGACCCTTCTATCATCAAATTTCTTCAGAAATTTTTTTAGTAGTACTTGTTTTGAATCACTTGAAATATTTTAGTATTAAAATTTAAATAAGCAGTACCCACAACTGAGCCCAACAGTTTAAATTCATTCTACAAGTATTTATTGGCCCCCTCATGTGTGCCAGAAAGTTGTTCAAGGTATTTGGAACATGTTGGTGAACAAAACAAAGATCTCTGCCTTTTGGGGACAATAATATAGTAAATAAGTCAGTTATATAATAAGTTGGAAGGTAAAAATTAGGAAAAATGTCTTCACCATGACAAGAACATGAGCCAAAGATACGTACCTCAGCTTGGTTTGAAATTTAATTGAATGCACTGAACATACCTAAAAGTAATATCCTTCCCTTAGGATTGAGAACAAGGTAAAGATACCCTTTCTCACCAATTTTATTTAACAACATACAGTAGTCCCTCCCCCCTTTTTTATGGGGGGATACATTCCAAAACCCCCAGTGGATGCCTGAAACCACCAATAGTACAGAACCCTATATACACTGTTTTTTTCCTGTATATGCAATCCTATGATAAAGCTTAATTTATATATTAGGCACAATAAGAGAGTAACAACAATAACAATGAAATTGAACAAAAAAAAAGTTATGTCATAAAAGTTACGTGAATGAGGTCTCTCTCTCTCTCAAAATATTGTATGGTACTTCTTAACCCTTCTTCTTCTTGTGATGGTGTGAGATGATAAAATGTCTGTGTGATGAGATAAAAAATGGTGAGTGACTTAGGTATTGTGTCCTAGCCTTAGGCTGCTATTGACTTTCTAAGGATGTGTCAGAAGTAGGATTACCTGCTTCTGGTGATCCTGGATCACCGACCCATGTTGATGTACATGGCTGGATGTCAGGATAGATGATGTGATGGTTGGGGTCTCAGGGGTTATGGAGTGGGACAGCTTGAGATTCCATCACGCTACTCAGAACGGTGCACAATTTAAAATTTATAAATTGTATGTTTCTGGAATTTTTCATTTAGTATTTTCAGACCACAGTTGACCGTGGTAACTGAAACTGTGGAAAGAGAAACTGTGGGTAAGGGGGGAATACTGTACTAGAAGTCCTAGTTAGTACAGTAAGGCAAGAAAAAGAAATAACCTGTATACAGAATGTAAAGTAAGAAAACTGTCCTTACTCAAAGATAACATAATTATTTATGTTGAAAATCCCAAAGGACCTACTAAAAATCTCTTGGAAATAATAGCAAATATAAAAATGTCACATAATATAAGGTCAATATAAAATAGTTGCAAAAAAAAAATAGTTGCTTATTTCTATAGCAACAGTAAATAACTGGAGTTTCAAGTTTTCCCTCTGAAAATGATTTACTCTCTTATTTGGATTTCCCTCTCACTAGTATAATTTTCTTCCCCCTCCTTCCTGCACATGCACACATACGCTTTTTCATCCATTTAATTCATGTCTTCCCCTCAAAACTTAAAAATTCCATCTTAATGATGTAAAGACAAAAACTCTGCTACAAGCAAATGTAACATTTCTAGAGGCTAATAAAAGTAGGTAGTTGCCAGGTAAATGTATATGATGAAATAAGTGATTCAAATAGAACAATTAACAGATGGTAGGAACAATTATATATTCATATTCCTGGCCAACAGCATTTGGTAGATATAATTACCTTACAGGTGTTAACTGCCCTTCTATCATGGAATGAGACATCTCTGAACATTAGAGAGGCACAGTTAAATGACTGATGGTTAGTAAAAATTCTTTTGGCTCATTTTTTTAGACATGGACCAAAGAACTAAATTCAGTTCTTGGAGGCTAGTGCTAAGTTCAGCAAAAGTGAAACTTAAATAGGAGAGCAGGTGTGGTGTAATCTTAATGTTGATTGCTGGGGTGGGGAAAAAAAAAAAAACCTGAACATAAAAAGACATTTAAAATTCACTCAATATTTGGAAGGTACAAAGTCCAAAAGGCAATCATTTAGGGAAAAAGAGGCAGCTGTTATGAAGTATTCCTTTGAGTTTTAAAAAATTAGCTAAGTTTCATATGCAAAATAATATTATAATACTATTTTCAAAAAAATGTTCTGTGTAGATAAGTTTGTATATATTTCATTATAGCCTTAAGAGTATTATACTAGAATGAAGAGAAAATATAACTTTTAATGTTGTTAATCATTTTGACCAGAAATATTTGAAAACAAAGACAAACACATACATAAATTAGGTCAGTCAAGCATTGCCATTTTAATTTTATTTTTGTATTGTGAAGAATAAATATTTGGCATTTCCATTTAGCATTTCCATCAGTTGCAGCTATCAGCCCAAGAAGGTGTTAAATGAATCTCAGTTCCCCCCAGGAATGATATTGTCTGATAAAATTTGGAGATTTCCTCACTTCCCTTCTAACTTCTAGTAACACTGAATCTCTGAATTTGAGCTATACTCAGCATCATCATTTAATGCTTATTTATATTACTGTCATTTAATTTTTCATTATGCTTTTCTAATTGTTGGCTTTATTGTTTTACAAAGTAATAGCTTCACAACTATTTTGTAAAGTCCTTGAACATAAATACAACTCTTCTCAATTATCTTATTTATTGCTGGACAAATAGTTATTATCAATAAATATCAATGGTTTTGATTGATAAAAACATTCTAAGTAATCTATTTTTAATTGTATTTCTTCTCTTTCAATTCTGTGCAAGAAAAACAGAATGGAGTTTTTTCTCTAAAAATTAGGGGGGAATATTCCTTTAATTCATTTAGTACTTTAAAATGTATATTTTTGGTAACACATTTTTAAAGTTAAGTTGTCCACCTAATGTATGGAGGTGAATTAGTATGGAGGAATGTATTTATTGTGGTATATTCCTTTTTTCTCTTGTAATGAAAAGTTGGATTTTAGTAATATAAATGTTATTTTATTGAAATAGCTCATAATTTTCCTTTAACATTATATTCCCTATGATAACAGTTGAAATCAAGTTATGTGTTGAAATCCTTTAAAAAAAATCAAACTGAAAGGCAGGATTTGACTTCTATTGTCTAAAATATTCGTCAACAAACCTGGTGCTTTAAATTTCTCCTTCTTCTTGTGAAGTTAAAGATGTTTTACTTTTCTGCCTTGATCATGGTGAACAGTCAATAAGTAAAGTTTTCCAAAAGCAATTAAATATATAAAATACAATCTATCACACACCTCCACTCTTACCTGGTATCTACGTTATGACTTTGGTAATACATTAGCATTAAAAAATTGTCACTCCACCCACATGGCAATGTGTATGCAGTGCCTTTTTGATAGATTTCAAATAGTGGAATTACTGTATTCAAGATAAATAATCTGAAATTGAGATAAAGATTTATGTTCAGTGACACTCTTGCTTTAGGTTGGAAACAGCTCAGAAGCTTCTGAGTTGGAAATTGTTTTAAAAAAAGAAAAAACTTGCACTTCCAGATTGAAGACTTTTAAGAATAATATTTCAAGTATTTCTTAATATTAGGAGCAAAATGCCAAACTCATTATTGGGACTATAATCTCAATTTTTAACCACATCTGTGAGAAGAGATTTGTATAGGAAAGAACTAGGATTGGTATGAAAAAAAATTAATAGTATTATCTTTGAAAGTAGGATTAAGTTTAAAAATTATATAATGATAACAAAATATAAAACTGGAAAGTCTTTGATAAATTAAGAACATTTATTTCAATTAACATTTTTTAAAACTTTTATTGGATTGCAATATTGAAGAACCAGAATTCTTCCTACATTACTGTGACCTTGGACGAAACATTTAACCTTACTTTTTTTTTTTTTTTTTTTTGCTGTACGCGGTCCTCTCACTGTTGTGGCCGCTCCCGTCGCGGAGCACAGGCTCCGGACGCGCAGGCTCAGTGGCCATGGCTCACGGGCCCAGCCGCTCCGCGGCATGTGGGATCTTCCCGGACCGGGGCACGAACCCGTGTCCCCTGCATCGGCAGGTGGACTCTCAACCACTGCGCCACCAGGGAAGACCCTTAACCTTATTTTTAATATGAATATAACAATAGGAATAATCTCATATTGTTGTTGTTGGAATTAAAGGGAATGACATGTAAAGCACTTAAGTTCCCGATTTACACCCACTATGCTGTCATTAATTAATTTTTAAAATATGTTCAGTAGTTCAGTTGAACTCAGGGGACGTCTAGCAACAATACATCAGAAGCTTTTCTAATAAGCATTGTAGTTACTGATTTTCCATTCTTCAGTGCATCATGGTGTTGCAAAATTCATCTGGAAACAGGCAAAAGCCATGACTGAGAAACTTATATAAAACTGAGGTCTTTCTCTTTTGGGATAAAGTCAGTTTGGTCCTGAGTAAATTTACCTTTCTAGCTATTATTTTCTCATAGACAGCTTTAGCTTATTCCTGGAAAAAACTGTCAAAGTCAGCATCACTATTAGAAATAAATCCTTTGAGGAAATACTTTCAAGCCATTATTATATAGTTCCGAATTTTTAAAATATACCTAAGGAAGTTTGTGAAATGTTTTTAGCAAGAAGGCAAATATTCAAAACCTTTTTATATTTTAAGAGACTTTGTATTCTTCACTTGGAGAATAAAGTTGATATTTAAGAAACAATCCATCTAAAATAGAATGTCATTTTGATCTTTGAAAATTAAAAGGAATAACAATCAAAAAGTATAAGTTTTTAACAGATCCACAGCTTGTCAATTTTCTGTTTAGTTATATTTTCATGCTAAAATTTTTTTAAAATACGCTTTTATTACTAGAGAGAATCAAGCCCGTATAAGTATGCTTTACTAGCATATTAGATTTCATTTAATTAATGGATTATGTATGAGTCTAACAGATGGGTGAAATTTGAATTTACTCATGTCACTTTAATTTGTTCGCCTGGCTTTTTCAAAGCAGCTAATTTATACTATTAGGGTATTTAAATTATGTTCCTGACTGTTCTGTTCAAGACTAAATAGACCCTTACCTGAGAGAAATCCAACAAATGAAGTGTACTGGCAAAATTATGTATAGGGAAGGGAAATGCTTGTGTGGTTCAGAGCTTCTGAAAAAGTTCTTTACAAGACAAAGCTAAAGAAAGCTGATGACCAAGGATTATCAGGAAAATTTCCTTCTCAGATTTAAAACTGTAGAATTGATAGAAAGCAAGACCATAAATAAATGGACTTCTCATGTGGAAAGAGGTTAATAGTGGGTGCCCTCAGGATCAATTTTAGTACTGATGGTATTAAATCTATTAATGATTTAGAAGACAAGATGGAGAAGTTTTGCTAATGTCATCATTTTTTTTATCATAAAAACAGGGAAAGATTAAGAACATAGCTTAAAGAAAAAGTGCATTTAAAAAAAATTCATAGGTCATTATAAACATAAAAATCAAAAGAGTGAATTCCAAACTTTTGTCTGTCCTGTACATGCATATTAATGACTCAGAGGAAACTGATGGGAGAAAACTTTTCAAGCTTTACTGTTAACATACCAGAAATGATGTGTAATTCAGCTTTCTTCTTGCTTTTCTGAATTCTGTTTCCCCTATTCATCAAGTCTCCGTATTAGAGAAAAATATAGTAAGGAAAAAAAAAATATATATATATATATATGTATATGTGTACACACACACACACACACACACATATATACCAAAACTATATTTAGAGCAAACTGCTTATTCCTTTTAATTCCTGAATAGAGACTAGATAGCTGACGCTAGTGCCATGGTATTTGCTCAATGCAGGCATGCCATGATGCAAGTCCATGGTAATCTAGATTTATTGCCATTGGATGTAAATCAAGTCAGAGATCCCTTTACTGTGAAGTCTGATGGATAGAAGAATAAGTGGAGTTATTTTAAATCATAGGTCATTATAATTATTATTTATTAGCATCATTTTTGTTTGCCTGTGAATGTTATTGTAATCAGAAAACCTTTGGATGACACCTGGATCCCTTCTACTTTGTGCATTGAGGCAGCCTCCTTGTGGAGTTTGTGCATTTTCTGGCTAAATCACAAATAAATAGCTTAATTATGAAAACACAAGAATCTTAGAACTTTGGAACAAGAATATATCAATAAATACCTATATCCCCCAAACTAAATAACACTGAAAAAGAAGCTATGTAGATCTTAATGGATTAAAAAAAGTAGACTGGAGATATAAAATACAGAAAGCTGCAGAATATAAATATAATATTATGAAATGTCATCTTTGGGAAATACCAATTTCTGTAAACAATGCAGTTAAACTTATTAATTTGAGATTCCTCCTTCTAAAGCTTTCTGGAAGTCTGCACAACCAAGAATGTCATACTCCTTTTAGCAGTATTACCTAATCAATTTGTTTTTGCTCAATTGTTATTGAATATATACTGATAATTACCCCAAGTTACAATCACACACAGCTTAGTACAGAAATTGGTTTTCAAACTGCATTTTATAGAACTGTGTCTTCTGGGAGGAACTTTAGGAGATCATGAATGCTGTCATCCGTAAATCTGGAATTCAGATAGAATTGTTCATCAAAACAGCTTTGCTATCTGCCACATCTTACCTGTTTCTCTTTGGTTATTCCATGCCTTATCTGTTTGAAAGATTATTATAGAGAAGACTCCTAATTTTCTTCCAGATACATAATTATCAATATATTAACGTGAACTTGTAGCATGACCTTTTCATAATCAAAGAATAAATCAAATGACTTGATATTTTAAATAAGGATCAGATGATATTGCTACTACATTTCAAAGATTAAGTATCGAACACATTAATTAATTATAAATTAAATAAGGAAAGACAAGAAGCATATAAAACTTCTAAGAGGTTATGGACTCTAAATCTAAGTTTAGATAGTTCTATATCCCTGTTAACCTTAAGCCATATCTCACCAGTTAACAGATTCTGTAGACAGAAGGCAGACTAGAGCATCAAGTATCGAAGATACAATTGAAAGCATCATAGATTCCCTAAAAACATAACGAAGACAGAAAAAATCTTTTGAGAAGCAACAGATCATTGAAACAAGCTGTGACTTGCAAATATATTAACAGTAATCTGTGATTAGGCTTGGGGAAGGTAGTAGTGGGAATTCAGTGTGAGAGTAGAGAGAGGTTTGTGATTGTATACCATTCTATGCATTTATTTTGCAATTAAAAATTTGTTTAAGTTTGTGGCTAGTACGCATTAAGGATTCAAGGTTAAAAAAGGATATTCATTGCATAACATATTCAATTAATTCTCATCTATTTTATTTTTAAGGTAAGACTTGGTCAGTATAAGAACATGTGAACATTGAGATTTTTAATTCTAAGCTCAAAACTAATAATAAAATGTACTTATAGATATATATTTTTTCAAATCCCTTTCCATATATAACTTAATGTCATAATCATATCAGCCTTGAGGGCTCTTTTAAGATAATTATTAGTATTCCCATTTTATTGATAGAAAAAAGCTTCTGTAAAATTGTAGTGTGAAATTTCTCTCACTCTTTTAATTAATCTTACATAGTTTCTGTTTTTTACCACGTACTTCCAAAGTTTATTTTGATAATCCGTTTTTCTTGATAAAATCATTTTCTTGTAGCTGCATACATTTCTGTATATATCTTTTGGCATTCTGCACATGTTGACCTAAGCATATGTTGAATTGTGCGAGGGAAACACACATGGGAAAATAGAGGCAGGGTGGAGAATCCTAATTTATACATGAGCACAGAGGTTGTATTGCCTGGAGAACTTGCTTAGTTCTGATTGTCCTACATGTATGAGCCAGAGGATCTTGGGGGACAAGTGTGTTTGACTCAAAGACACAGAGAGTAAGTGGCTGTGTTCAGTCACTGAGCCATTCAGGTTAGCTGGAGTCCAGCATGATTGTGGGTGTGGTGAGAGGTGCAGGCCAATAATCAGAAAATGCCCACAAAGCAGAGTGTGTGTGCTTTCAGGGCTGTTTGACATTATCCTGAATGTGATAGGGAGTAGAGGATTGACATGATGGCATTACATATTAGGAATATTACCTTTGAGAACAGTATTTTCATTTTTTTTTCAATCACAAAGTAAGACACATGCATAAACAGACTGGTGATTGCAGAAAAACATAAAGACTGTAGTCTTTTTATCTATGGCACAACTTAACGTGGGTACCACCACTTTCATAAGCCTCATCGCCTGCACTTGCCGCTCCTGTTTCTTTATCGCCACCACACCTGCCTTTATTTCCATGGCCTCTCTGGGCTGCCCTATGCTCTGCCTCTGGGCTTTCAAGCTGAGCTGCCTGCCTGGAACACTCCAACAATTGATTAATCAGTTCTCATACCCCTGCAAGGTGCAAGTGACATGGTTCTTCTTCAAGGGAGCTTTCTTGATGCCTTACTACCAGTCAAAACTCCCTTGTTGTATGTTGTCATAATTCCTTGTAGTTTACCTTTAAAACAGTAATCACAACTTTAATTAAACAATATATGATACCGGTAGGATATATATATTATATAAATAAAGGCAGTATGTATATGTGTGTGTATTTATGTATATACATATGTATATCTGTTATTGTGTGTGTGCAGAAAAAGTTAACATTGACACTTTGTAATTTTTTCTAGGTATTTTTCTTCTATCTGTGTGTACACATGTGTATTGTATCTGGGTATGGTTAACTGAAACAAGTCCATAGATATGTTTTGTGTCCATCATTGTATGGCTATTATACTAAGAATATATTTTCCTGTGTAATTAGAAACAAGGGAAGGCAGAACTGAAGGAGATTAGTACGGAGGCTCTTTCATTGTTCTAAGTGAGATCTGGGAGTAATAAGGAAGGGATGAATATTAGAGTAATAAATAGTAAGACTTGGAAGTGGATTTGATGGGAATGTATGGAAGATGGGGACAATTAGTTTATACAGGGTGACTCTTGGGTTTGAGCAAACGGGTGGGTGATGTAGAAGGAGGAACCAGTTTGGAAAGAGAGGGAAAGAAAATGATGAGTTCAGTTACTGACATGAGTTTGAGTTGCTTGTAAGAACTCAAACTACATTTACCCAGTGAATTAGGCTATTCTAATTCACCACTAAAGTGAAAGCAAAAGAATATGACCTCTGAACTCAATGTGCTAAACTGTCTTTAGGTACCATGTTTAAAAAAGGCTTAGTGAATTATTAAGGGAGATTATGACTCCTCTTCCCCTAGAGGCATGTTTTACATACACAAAAGCATTTGTCTGCTTTGTTTTGAAAATGATCTTGCCAAGGCAAGGGAATTGCCAGCCCAGATAACCTGTCAAGAACTCTCACATCCCAGAGCTTGGAATCTGTGATAACTTATCTTTATCTTGACTCTATCACATGCTTCTTGTGTACCACAGGTTCCATAAACAAATGTTTTCCTTTTCTAAGCCAATAAGAATTCATTGTAATTTACTAAAATGTTTTCTCCATTATAAAATAAATGTCAAGATCTCATATTAAATTAAAAAGTACTAATCCTTCAATACCTTAGTTTTCTTTTTAATGAGGTTTCATCTGAGAAAACTATAACATGTGCTTCAAAAACTGTATCATATATACTAGCCTTAAATGCAGTTGTTTTTGCATTTTTTACCCCATTTGCTTCATTCAGTTTCTTTTCAGTGTGACCTAAACTAAGTGCAGAAAGCAAGGGCTTAGCATCATTAAAAGCTACAATTTAAATAGGTATATTAAAAAGTTTGAATATTAAGTTAAAGTCAATTTATAAAAAGTAAACTTTTTGTTAAGTAAATCTGTAACTGTCCTCGTAACCATCTGTCTGGCTCATCACGGTTTACTTCACCTTCCTCAAACATGGATAGTGAGAGTAGTGATTAGAAGAATAATTTTATTAAAGCTATGAAACCTTTACCATTACCCTCCCCTCCATTCTTATAGGTAAAATTGAGCATTCATTTGATTGTAAGTCATGTTTTGATACATCTCCTGTGTATTAGATATTGGGCTAGATTCTGAAAATATAAAACCAAAAAGGAATTAGAGTTGCTTACATTCTAGTAGTAGAGATAAATATATACATTGATAATTTAAAAGTGTAAGTTCCATGATATCAGTATCACAAAGCCTTATAAATGCAGATAACTGAGCAAGGAGAAGATGTGAGATCAGGGAAAAATCCCTGGAGAACATCTAAGCTCATATAAAAAGAAAATATCTAAATGATATTGAGCTAAGTAATATTAAACGATGGCAAGGAGGAGTTAGCCAGATGGAGTGTTGAAAGAGGGAGGGTCTATCAGAGAGGGAAGTGTGTTATATTAGGGGACACAGCAAAACAGAATTATGGAGGTAAGAAAGATGCATGTAATATGAAGGACTACAGATAATTTGGTATTCCAGAAACATGCAAAGGGAAACAGTGGTGAGAAGACAGTGAAGAGGTAAAGGGAGCCTGGATCAATGAAGGTATTATGTACTTTGCCAAGGAATTTGAACTTTACTGATTAGGTCAGTGTTATTCACAACTTTGGTATCTACAGATGGCATGTGGGAGTTTAAAGCAACTTATTCTAACACAGTTATAGGTACATTTTTAAATAAAACTTTATTTTCAATTAAAATTGATACTTGTCTCATATTAGAAAAAATGTCATTAATTGCAATTTTCATTGTTACTTGTATGTAAATTTAAGATGAATATTCTGAGAAACATCTTAAATTCTAGATCCATTCTGTGTTTTCTCTTTTCCTTATTTCCTCTAACTTAGTAAGTACTAACTCTTAATTATAGGTCAATGGGAATGATCTCTAGCAAGTGTTTAGTGGCTCTCTGTTCTGGGTGTTTAGAACTAATGTGGAACCAGAGATGATGAATAGATATTTTATTGGAAAATACATTTAGCAAATTGTCAGAGTCTAAGTTGACAAGTGTATCCTACTCAGAAGATAGAGAGTTAAATGTTCAATTAAATGTTTTAACTTAAGACATAATGCCAAATTGATATTAATATACTCTTGTTGAATTCAGGACTAGAATTTTTTTTTCATGTTTCATTGCAGCATTGGATATGTTTTTAAATATATGTACCAACAGGACACCAACCTCTATCTCTAAAAATATAAAAAACCATTATGTGTTGAACTAGATTAAAGTTGCAGCAATTGTATTGTTGTATCGCTATTCAGTCATTTTAAGAAATCTTTCTGATCCTGAGAATTAAATATGGTGATATTTTGTCTTTGATGTGATAGGTTTAGACTATTCATTAAATTGAATATTGTGGAAATTGGGCATGCCACTTGAAATCATTGAAATGGTCTTGTGGAGGAAGAAATGTGTTTATCACATCCTTCATTTCGAAAACCTGTGTGAGCTTCTTTCCCCTTGACAGTATGGCAGGACAGTTTCGTATTCATTGCCCGTTTCTTCACTCAATACACAGAAAATCAACGTGATTATATTCCCCACTTTATTATTTCCTTCAACACTGAATGAAGATCTGATAGCATTACGCTTGACTCTTGGCTGTTATCAATGAATACAATATCTGTACTGACATTTGAGTTTTATTTAATTCTCTATTCAGAGTGCCAACTTTCCCCTCTGCATACTTAGCTGTGTTCCACCGTGTTGAATTCACTGCCTTGTTCCCACATCTGTATGTAGTCCTGGTTTGGGGAGATGACCAGTACCCAAATTTATGGAGCATTCTACTCTCAAGTTTATTCCACATATCCATCAAGAGCAAATCCTCTGCACATCAGTGATTTGTTCAACTGTTGAATGGAATGTCTGTTAGTACTTCCAAGAGGACTTGCTCTCCCACATCATAGAGTTCCTCCATGTTGACATTTTGCAATGTCTAACAATGTTCATTGGTGTAGACATTTTGTCAATAATTTTTCCTGACTTTTTGAGTGTATAATATTTATTATTAATTGTCTCAGTGACTTTATGAGCCTCTCAGAAATAGTGTGAGTTTGGAATCTGCTTTTGGTCCTGTCTCATCTTTGGTGACTAAAGTTATCAACTTCATCATGGAAAGCATTACTTTGCTCTTACTCTGTAAAAACTTGTTTGGTTTATTACAGAGATTAATGAGCTTGTTTCATAAATGCTGAGAATGTGTCAGTAGATCTAAGTCACTATTTGACAATATTTTATTACAGACAGTACAGTGAGATTTAGAAATGTAAGAAACTGCAAGTTTCAAGTACTTAAGTTGTATGTAACTTGTTTAAGTTGTATGTAACTTGTCTTTTTAAATCACTGCTTGTCTTAGGACAAAGAGATTTACATTATATTTTGACACTTGAATCTTGTTCACTCTTTATTTTAAGGACATGGATATGTTGTTCCTTATGTTTTTAGGTTTCGATAAACCAATTCTGAGACATTAATACATTTTTAATTGGTGCCATTTAGCAACAAAAACTAACAATTAAAAAAAATTTAACATGTGTGAATAATAGCACACACAGCTTGAAAATAAATAGATGAGAGAACTAGACCAGCACAGTACTTATGGCAGGTGTGTGCCATTAATAATGTAACAATTATTAAGGATGTTAAGTGGGTTACACTGAAAATCATAATGAACCTTATATTTCAAACTTTTGACACATGTGAAAAAGGGCAAGGATGGGAAGGATGAGCTCATTTAGAGGGCTAGTTTGGCTATTCATTTGAATTTAGCTACTCTGATGTTATTTAAAGAGATATGGTCACAATTGTATAAATTAAATGTAACTACTAGAACATAGTAGGTATTTTACATTTCTAAAATGTTGTAGTAAATTTTAATCCCTTTCTGTGGAAAACTCTCTCTCTATATATATCATTACTTATGTTTTCCAGATTCCTTAATACAAATTCTGTACACTGTTAGAAACTAGTTTTGTTTTTGAGTCCGCCAAAATTTGAATTCTGGTTGAGCCATCAATAAGTTACTCATATCCCTCCTAGTCTCAGGTTCATGTTTTATAAAATTTTGGGGAAAAAATATCTACCTTTTAGAGTTGCTGTGAGCATTGAGTGAAATAATATACTTGAAGCTTTTTCCATGGCATGCAGTATGTATTTAATGCTATGATGCCTGCATTTTTTTCCTGCGCTCTATAACCACATCAAAAATTTTAAATTTCGTTTGGCTTCTTCTGTCATTTTCTTGTTGTTGTTTTTTTTTACTGACAATGTTTAATTGTCTTAGGTAATGTTTATTTAGCAACATGACTAATTTGCTATTTTAGCATCAGATAGAGGAAGCAATAAATTTACTGTAATTTTTTACTTGAGAGATCATTTTCAGCTTCGTGTAAAATTAAGAGAAAATTGCAAGGATGAGATGGTTGACAAATGAAAAGAAGTACCATTGTGTCAAAGAGAAAGTAGAGGCCTCTTGCTGCAGGGTCTGTGGCCTGTGCCCAGGAAGGGGGCTGCATCTTGCTCAGCAGGAAATGCTGTCTCAATTGTGCCTCTCAATGTGAGTCCTCACCCAGTGATGCAGAGCAGCACTGAGGGGATCACACATTCTATTGGAGAAACTTGAAAGTCTTTCTTTCCCAAATTGTCACAAGTACGATTATTTAACACAGATATTTTCATCATATTTTTAAAAGAAACGTGATGGAGTAATACGCATGTAACTTAAGGCAAATTGATATACTATTAACACTTTTCTGTTTCAGTCTTTGAAAACATAACTAATGATTCTTTTATTTAAAATGATATATATATTTTAGTTGAACATAAAGTTTGAAGATATTGAATAAATATTATTTATTTCCCCATCACTTTTTTGCACTGTACTACTTTGGACTAGAGGTTCTATTACATGCCTTTTGCTCACTCAGGGGACATCAATCAAAAAATGAGATGGTTGTGTTTAAAGGAAACAGATTTAATGTGTTAACTACTGCAAGTTATTCATTCTTTCATTCATTAGGTTAATTTTAAGGAAGTATTTACTATGTGACATTCTGCTTGAATCCATGATGGATGCAAAGAAATATGGCATAACTCTTGTTTTCACAAAATGCATAGTTCCCTTGGAAGAGAGAAGACATTCTAAAAAACCAGCAAATATTCAAATTAGAGACCATTAACTTTACCAGGAGAGTAACAGCTATGATGATGAGCTTGAATAATTGTTTTAGTTAATATTTTCCATATATAGTGTTTAGGATGTCAGGAAAATATGGATGACATTCTTGAAAAAAGATTCCCTAAATGGTTATAATAATCAAAATGGGAATGCTTTAAGGAAAATGTTTCAAAATGTCTTTAAAATATATATTTCTGATGTACTTCATTCCTTGATGAACCAGAGAAATGAGTTATGCTTTACTTTAGAAAATGCACACAAAAATACATTCTCGAAGGGGGAAAAAAAAAAAGAATGAGATGGAACTGCCAAACCTCAGTTGCTGAGTACTACGTTTTTTTTTTTTTTCTTTGCGGTACGCGGGCCTCTCAATGTTGTGGCTTCTCCCATTGCGGAGCACAGGCTCCGGATGCGCAGGCCCAGCGGCCTTGGCTCACAGACCCAGCCGCTCTGCGGCATGCAGGATCCTCCCAGACCGGGGCAGGAACCCCCGTCCCCTGCATCGGCAGGTGGACTCCCAACCACTGTGCCACCAGGGAAGCCCTGAGTACTACATTTTAATTTTAATATATTTTTAAAGGCCCTTCCCTTATGGTATAATTTTTTTTAAACAAGCAAATCTTACATGCAAGTGAAATTCAGTAACCTTAATTGTTGAAGTATAATTATTTGAATTTTTATATGTGGTTTATTTATGAGAATGTATTAGTAGATGACTGAATATATTGTCCTATATTTAAGACAAATTATCATAATTTCAGAAGAATCCAAATTAACCACTTGGATATTTCTTTAAGTTAACCCCAATTTTGAAGAATTCATAGTAAAGTACCTTTTGTTAAGCACTTAGATAGTTTGGGCTTGCCAAGTTCTTTTTTTACATTTACAAAAGACATGCTAAAATGTTCCAAGAACCATTAGCGTATATTAGAATATTGAAAATAGCTAAAGTTTGATCATGACATTTGGTTGCTGGAAATGTCCTTAGGCAACCATTCAGATAGAAGGTAAATAAACAGCAAAACCTCTTAACTGTCCCTATAGCTTTACATTCAAAACAAGATTTCTTGAAATTTTCAGTCCTAGTGTTTAATTATTTATTGAAAACTTCACTTATAGAGAAAAAGTGTATGCATTCACACGTGAAAATGAGTGGGTAGGCTCAAGGGATTAGTTTATGTTCAGCAGCATTATCTATCCATTTGTAAAGTTCTCTGTTAGATTTCTGTTTGATTTTAGTTTTTATTTCAAGTTGGTGTTTTCCTCAGTACCTTACACACATATTCTCCAAGTACCTGAAAATGGGCCAAGTAATCCAGAAGCTATGCTTTAAAAAGTTTATTTAACTTGACATTTTGAAAATTATAAATGAATGCTTTTACTTTCTTCTTGGAGAGTAGAAGGTGGATAAATAGCTATAGGTGACAGGTAATCCAGTTTGGGGCGAGGCTGGGGAGGGGTGAAAACTTCTTCCCAAACTTCTCTGGGATTTTATTCTTACAAGTGATAATGTTCGTAGACCATCAATGTAGAATTATAATAAAATTAATAACTACATTTTATTTATAAAATGTGCCAGGTATTTTTCTAAGCACTTTACATATAGCATCTTCCTTTATTCTTACTACCGTTCTTTGAGGTAGGTACTATTTTTTCCCCAATTTTGTGGATTTGAGAATGATGCATACGGATGTTATGTAACTTACACTCTGGTAACCAAAAGTCTGGTTCCACAGTCCATTCCCTTTAACCTATTTCATATATGTATATGGTCTATTCATGAGCAGGGTCTTTGTTCTATTGTGGCTATGTTCAGTAACTTAAGAAATGTACCACATGTAGAAACACATAGAGGCTAAGAAATAGTCTTGTGAAATTTGTTCTAGGTCACTAAAATAAACAAGCTAGTATAAATAAAAGCAGTGCCCAAAGGAACTTGGCCCCAGGAATCAGAGAGCTTGATTGACAGTAAACTCATTGTAAACAGTACCATACTGAGGCAGGCTCTAATTAAAGAACTAATTCTTTAGGTCTCCATGCAAATGAAAAAGATGTTTAATATGTGTTTAATGACGGCATCTGTTCTACAGTGAAACCTAAAACAAAATCAATTATTTATGAATTAAGCTCAATTTATATAGAATATCTAATTTTTAAGCTGAAGTATCAAATAATCTAAGATACCAAAAATTTATTCTTCCTATGCTTTGAAAATAACATCCATTGACTTCAAGGATTTTTTTTTTTTCTGTCTTGATGAGGTTTATTTTGATATGTAGTGGTCAAAGCCCGTAGATTTCATAACAACCCCTTTAGGGTAAATTTGCTTGAAGTTAATATATTCATCGCTTTCTTATTCTATTCTTAGCACTGAATAAGAAATAAGTGAAGTAGTAAATATGTTCCTTGCCCTGGAGAAACTTGCTCTCTAGTTGAGAAATTAAGAAAAATACTTGAAAGATCAAAAAACAATAGAAGGCAGTTTAAAATGAATATCATTAAACCAGCCTGATATTCATGATAGATAAAAATGTTAAAGTACTTTTCAAGTTTCTGACATTAAATGAACACTTCCTCTGTCAAAGATTTTCCACCTTAGTTTTTCGAAGGTCTGCAAGAACGTTTTCCCCTCCTGTCACTTGATTTCTCCCAGTAATTTGACATTTTTATTATTCAAATTGAAATCTTTACTTTGCTTCTTAAGAATGAAAACATGTTAAGGCTATTTCTAGAGGATGCATGTGGTCAGTAGTTTACATTTCATTTTATAGCTAAATTCAGATGTAGAATTTTAAATGTGGCTTTTCTGTTATTAAAAGTTAGCTTCAATCAGCCAAAATATGTAGCTCATTTATTATGTGCCAGGAACTTACTGACTGCAGAAGATACAAAGATCCATTAATTCATCATTCATTCATTCATTCATCAGCCCAAATATTTATTGAATAGTGATTATGTACCAAGCATTTCAGTATGACAAAGCAGGAAATAATAAAAGTAAAATATAGGGGCTTCCCTGGTGGCACAGTGGTCGAGAGTCCGCCTGCCGATGCAGGGAACATGGGTTCGTGCCCCGGTCCGGGAGGATCCCACATGCCGCAGAGCGGCTAGGCCCGTGAGCCATGGCCGCTGAGCCTGCGCATCCGGAGCCTGTGCTCCACAACGGGAGAGGCCACAACAGTGAGAGGCCCGCGTACCGCCAAAAAAAAAGTAAAATATAAATGATATTAGATGGCAGTAAGTACTAGGGAGAAAAATGAAGCAGTAAACAGACACTGGATTTTAAATAATGTGATCAAGGAAAGCTTCACTGACATGTGACCTTTGAATAAAGCCCCGTAGCAGGAGATGGAGTGAGACAAATGGCTATCTGGGAGAACATTCTAGGCAAAGAGAAGAGGAAGTTCAAAGGCCCTGCCAGAGACAAAAAAATGTGCCTGACATGTTTAAGTGGAGTCTACTGTGTAGATTAGACCAAGCGTAGTAGGAGATGAGGCCAGACTGGGAGCAACGTTGGGGGTGGGCTGGGTAGGAGAATGTGCAGCACCCAGAAGCCCACTGTGGTGACTGACTTTCACTCTTACTCTGACTTAGGTGGGTATCACTGGAGGATTTTTCAGGATCCCTCCGACAACTGTGTGAAAGAGGAGCAAAAGAAGAAGTAGGAGTTCATTCCAGTTTAGTCTAGATTCAGTTTCACTGATTGCAGCCCCAGCTGATAGTGGCTAAGATCAAAGAAATAACAGTGGTGGAAATAACCATAAGTGGTCAGATGCTAAAATTATGTTGCAGAGAGTAGGAATGGAATTGATGATGAAATGGATGTAAAGTATAAGGTGAAAGAAGGCCTTAGGAGGACTCCAAGGTTTTTGGCCTGGATACCTAGAATATGGAGTTATTTTACTGAGATGGAGAAGACTTGCATAAATTGTTTAATGATAAATAGGCTGTAGTGTAGCAGTAGCTCAGCTTTGCAGATATTGTTTGAGATGCCCATTAGACCACTCAGCTGAGATGTTTGGAAGGTAATTGGATATATGAATCTGGAATTCAGGGAGAGAGCCACCTGGAGATTAATATTCAAAAGCGTTTATCTTTCCCATACACACTTTGCTTCTCCCTACATGAATGAATACAGTGATGGAGAAATACTGAAAGTATGTGGGTGGAAGTTCTTCTCTGTCCAAAATGGCAGCCAGGATTCTCTGCAACCCTGTTATTATTTTTGTTCATTTGTTTTTTTTTTTTCCCTGAAGGCCCTTCATATCCACTCCCTTCACAAATGAAAATATCTAGTTATCCATAAAAGAGCTTGACTGTTACTGCTATGGTGAAACAACTGATTGTTCCTTTCGTTGAAGTTGTACAGTTTCATTTACCTCTTTGGTCCAATAGTGTTTTATTCTTACCACATTAAGATACGGCTTACCTGCCTGTGGACCTGTACCTCACCACATTGTGAGTTGTACAGGGAAAGGAGTCATGCCTTAATTATTTTTTTATCCTAAGGAACTAGTCTGGCCCATTTGTATTTACTTGCTAAATATTTGTTAAAGTTAATTATTCTAGTAAGAGCTGATTTTAGAGTTTATTCTATGTTTTAAAAATTGATTCTATATGGCAAATGTATTAGCTGATTAATTATTTTAACATTTATTTAGCACTATTTCTTCAAGGCCCATTTTATATGTACTATTTATTTCTATATAGGGCATAGTTTCTGATTTCAAGTTTCCATATTAATATAGGAAACCTGAACACACAGACACAGAATGAATGGAAGATATTATGCATTAAATGCCTTAATACAGGTACCGGTAAAAGTTTCTGAGAATTAAAGATCATTTATCACTTTGTCAGGCTTCCTGGGGCAAACTTGCACTGGGAAGATAGTATATTTCTAACTGGATGTTGAACTACTTCAATAGGAAGATCTACAAAAGGAAGATATTCTAAATAGATGGAATGAAATGGACAATAGTACATATGTTGGGCAGCTCTGTACTAGCTTTGGTACCTGATGAGTTGACTGGCTACAGTGCAGGGCATTGGGAGAAGTATATGATATAAAGTTGTATTAGGGAATACTACTATGTACTTTGTATTAAGAGATCCTTGGGTTATACACCAAATTTTTGGGGGCTTTGGGTTGTTCGCTTTTTGTTTTGTTTTGTTTTTTTAAAACTCTGTTTGTTTAGCCTACCTAGGAAACCTCCAACAATGGTTTGAATGGACAAGTTATGTAATTAGAAATACACTTTGGAAGATCTGGGTGAGGAAGGCACTGGGAAGTCTTGGTAGTAACAAGAATTTCAGGCCCTGGGTTAAAGAGAGGGACTGAGAAATGCCATGGGTCTTACAAAATGATGTAGTAAATAGATGTGGTAATTTATGAGGGGCTATGTGAGGAACAGAGGAGTCAATGATATGGTCAAGGTTTTAGTCTAGGAACTAAAGCCTTAAATAGAAGCAGGGAGGTTAGAATGAGGCACTCATGAAAAGAAGATGATAAATCTTGTTTTAAAGGTATTGTATTTGAGCATCCAGGTGGAAATCTACAGGCAATTGAAATTCAGAGCCACCAAGAGATGGTTTGGAACAGGTCACATGGATTTGGATATGGAAAGAATATGACTAAAGTAGCATATGCACAGAAAAACATAAAAATAATTCTTCAGTGCTTTTACACTTTTACACACTTTTTCTTTCATTTACAGTTTGTAAATGTCTAGAAATTAGGAACTTTCATAATACTTCTAAATTTAGCATTACTAGGACTTATTTGTGGAAACAAAAGAAAGCAATCTCCCAGGTTGTTGTTTCTATGTATTGTCACCGTTTTATGATATTCTGTGGAATCATTTAAAAATATTAGTAAATTTTATTTTTTATTTATTTATTTTTACATCTTTACTGGAGTATAATTGCTTTACAATGGTGTGGTAGTATCTGCTTCATAACAAAGTGAATCAGCTACACATATACATATATCCCCATATCTCCTCCCTCTTACATCTCCCTCCCAACCTCCCTATCTCACCCCTCTAGGTGGTCACAAAGCACCGAGCTGATCTCCCTCTGCTATGTGGCTGCTTCCCACTAGCTAGCTATTTCACATTTGATAGTGTATATACGTCCATGCCACTCTCTCACTTCGTCCCAGCTTACCTTTCCCCCTCCCCGTGTCCTCAAGTCCATTCTCTACATCTGCGTCTTTATTCCTGTCCTGCCCATAGGTCCTTCATAACCATTTTTTTAAAATTCCATATATATGTGTTAGCATATGGTATTCATTTTTCTCTTTCTGACTTACTTCACTCCGTATGACAGACTCTAGGTCCATCCATCTCACTACAAATAACTCAATTTCGTTTCTTTTTGTGGCAGAGTAATATTCCATTGTATATATGTGCCACATCTTTATCCATTCATCTGTCAATGGACACTTAGGTAGCTTCCATGTCGTGGCTATTGTAAATAGAGCTGCTATGAACATTGTGGTACATGACTCTTTTTGAATTATGGTTTTCTCACGGTATATTCCCACTAGTGGGATTGCTGGGTCGTATGGTAGTTCTATTTTTAGTTTTTGAATGAACCTCCATACTGTTCTCCATAGTGGCTGTATCAATTTACCTTCCCAACAACAGTGCAGGAGGATTCCCTTTCCTCACACACTCTCCAGCATTTATTGTTGGTAGATTTTTTGATGATGGCCATTCTGACTGGTGTGAGGTGATACCCCATTGTAGTTTTGATTTGCATTTCTCTAATGATTAATGATGTTGAGCATTCTTTCATGTGTTTGTTGGCAATCTGTATATCTTCTTTGGAGAAATGTCTATTTAGGACTTCTGCCCTTTCTTGGATTGGCTTGTTTGTTTTTTTGATATTGAGCTGCATGAGCTGCTTGTAAATTTTAGAGATTAATCCTTTGTCAGTTGCTTCGTTTGCAAATATTTTCTCCCATTCTGAGGGTTGTCTTTTGTTCTTGTTTATGGTTTCCTTTGCTGTGCAAAAGCTTTTAAGTTTCATTATGTCCCGTTTCTTTATTTTCGTTTTATTTCCATTTCTGTAGGAGGTGGGTCAAAAAGGATCATGCTGTGATTTATGTCGCAGACTGTTCTGCCTATGTTTTACTCTAAGAGTTTTATAGTCTCTGACCTTACATTTAGGTCTTCAAGACATTTTGAGTTTATTTTTGTGTATGGTGTTAGGGGGTGTTCTAATTTCATTCTTTTACATGTAGCTGTCCAGTTTTCCCAGCATCACTTATTGAAGGGGCTATCTTTTCTCCATTGTATATTCTTGCCTCCTTTATCAAAAATATGGTGACCATATGTGCATGGGTTTATCTCTGGGCTTTCTATACTGTTCCATTGATCTATATTTCTGGTTTTGTACCAGTACCATAGTGTCCTGATTACTGTAGTTTTGTAGTATAGTCTGAAGTCTGGGAGCCTGATTCCTCCAGCTCTGTTTTTCTTTCTCAAGATTGCTTTGGCAATGATTCGGGGTCTTGATTCGGGGACTTTTAGTTTCCATACAAATTGTGAAATGTTTTGTTCTAGTTCTGTGAAAAATGCCATCGGTAGTTTGTAGGGGATTGCATTGAATCTGTAGATTGCTTTGGGTAGTAGAGTCATTTTCACACTGTTGATTCTTCCAATCCAAGAACATGGTATATCTCTCCATCTGTTTGTATGGTCTTTAATTTCTTTCATCAGTTTTCTGCATACAGGTCTTTTGTCTTATAGTTTTCTGCATACAGGTCTTTTGTCTCCTTAGGTAGGTTTATTCCTAGGTATTTTATTCTTTCCGTTGTAATGGTAAATGGGAGTGTTTCCTTAATTTCTCTTTCAGATTTTTCATCATTAGTATATAGGAATGCAAGAGATTTCCATGCATTAGTTTTGTATCCTGCTACTTTATCAAATTCATTGATTAGCTCTAGTAGTTTTCTGGTAGCATCTTTAGGATTTTCTATGTATAGTACCCTGTCAAACAGTGACAGCTTTACTTCTTGTTTTCTGATTTGGATTACTTTTATTTCTTTTTCTTCTCTGATCGCTGTGGCTAAAACTTACAAAACTATGTTGAATAATAGTGGTGAGAGTGGGCAACGTTGTCTTATTCCTGATCTTAGTGGAAATGGTTTCAGTTTTTCACCATTGAGAATGATGATGGCTGTAGGTTTGTCATATATGGCCTTTATCAACACCATTTATCATAAATGGGTGTTGAATTTTGTTGAAAGATTTTTCTGCGTCTATTGAGAGGATCGTATGGTTTTTCTCCTTCAATTTGTTAATATGGCATATCACATTGATTGATTTGCGTATATTGAAGAATCCTTGCATTCCTGGGATAAACCCCACTTGATCATGGTGTATGATCTTTTTAATGTGCTGTTGGATTCATTTTGCTAGTATTTTGTTGAGGATTTTTGCATCTATGTTCATCAGTGATATTGACCTGTAGTTTTCTTTCTTTGTGACATCTTTGTCTGGTTTTGGTATCAGGGTGCTGGTGGCCTCGTAGAATGAGTTTGGGAGTGTTCCTCCCTCTGCTATAATTTGGAAGAATTTGAGAAGGATAGATTTTAGCTCTTCCCTAAATGTTGATAGAATTTGTCTGTCAAGCCATCTGGTGCTGTGCTTTTGTTTGTTGGAAGATTTTTAATCACAGTCTCAATTTCAGTGCTTGTGATTGATCTGTTTATATTTTCTGTTTCTTCCTGGTTCTCGGAAGGTCATGCTTTTCTAAGAATTTGTCCATTTTTTCCAGGTTGTCCATTTTATTGGCATATAGTTGCTTGTAGTAATCTCTCATGATCCTTTGTATTTCTGCAATGTCAGTTTTTACTTCTCCTTTTTCATTTCTAATTCTATTGATTTGAGTCTTCTCTGTTTGTTTTTTTTTGATGAGTCTGGCTAATGGTTTATCAATTTTGTTTATCTTCTCAAAGAACCAGCTTTTAGTTTTATTGATCTTTGCTATTGTTTCCTTCATTTCTTTTTCATTTATTTCTGATCTGATTTTTATGATTTCTTTCCTTCCGCTAACTTTGGGGTTATTTTTCTGTTGTTGTTCTTCTTTCTCTAATTGCTTTAGGTGTAAGGTTAGGTTGTTTATTTGAGATTATTCTTGTTTCTTGAGCTAGGATTGCTTTGCTCTAAACTTTCTGTTAGAACTGCTTTTGCTGAATCCCGTAGGTTTTGGGTCGTCATGTTTTCATTGTCATTTGTTTCTAGGTATTTTTTGTTTTCCTCTTTGATTTCTTCAGTGATCTCTAGGTTATTAAGTAGTGTATTGTTTAGCCTCCATATGGTTGTATTCTTTACAGATTTTTTCCTGTAATTGATATCCAGCCTCAGAGCATTGTGGTTGGAAAAGATACTTGATATGATTTCAATTTTCTTAAATTTACCAAGGCTTGATTTGTAACCCAAGATATGATCTATCCGGGGGACTGTTCCATGAGCACTTGAGAAGAAAGTGTATTATGTTGTTTTTGGATGGAATGTCCTATAAATATCAATTAAGTCCATAGTGTTTAATATATCATTTAAAGTTTATTTTTCCTTGTTTGTTTTCATTTTGGATGATCTGTCCATTGGTGAAAGTGGGGTGTTAGAGTCCCCTTCTATGATTGTGTTACTGTCAATTTCCCCTTTTTTGGCTCTTAGCATTTGCCTTATGTATTGAGGTGCTCCTATGTTGGTTGCATAAATATTTACAATTGTTATATCTTCTTCTTGGATTGACCCCTTGATCATTATGCAGTGTCCTTCTTTGTCTCTTGTAATAGTCTTTATTTTAAAGTCTATTTTGTTTGATATGAGAATTGCTACTCCACCTTTCTTTTGATTTCATTTGCATGGAATATCTTTTTCCCATCCCTCATTTTTGGTCTATATGTGTTGCTAGGTCTGAAGTGGGTCTCTTTTAGACAGCATATATACGAGTCTTGTTTTTCTATCCATTCAGCCCATCTATGTCTTTTGGTTGGAGAATTTAATACATTTACATTTAAGGTAATTATCGATGTGTATGTTCCTATTACCATTTTCTTAATTTTGGGGGGGTTGTTGTTGTAGGTCTTTTCCTTCTCTTGTGTTTCCTGCCTAGAGAAGTTCCTTTAGCATTTGTGTAAAGCTGGTTTGGTGGTGCTGAATTCTCTTAGCTTTTGCTTGTCTGGTAAGGTTTTAATTTCTCCATTGAATCTGAATGAGATCCTTGCTGAGTAGAGTAATCTTGATTGTTTTTTCCTTTCATTGCTTTAAATATGTCCTGCCACTGCCTTCTGGCTTGCAGAGTTTCTGCTGAAAGATCAGCTGTTAACCTTATGGGGATCCCCTTGTATGCTATTTGTTGCTTTTCTCTTGCTGCTTTTATTTTTTTTCCCCTGTATTTAATTTTTGATAGTTTGATTAATATGTGTCTTGGCATGTTTCTCCTTGGATTTGTCCTGCATGGGACTCTCTGCCCTTCCTGGACTTGATTGACTATTTCCTTTCCCATGTTAGGGAAGTTTTCAACTATAATCTCTTCAAATATTTTCTCAGACCCTTTCTTTTACTCTTCTTCTTCTGGGACCCCTATAATGTGCATGTTGGTGCATTTAATTCTGTCACAGAGGTCTCTGAGACTGTTCTCAATTCTTTTCATTCTTTTTTCTTTATTCTGCTCTGCAGTAGTTATTTCCACTATTTTATCTTTCAGGTCATTTATCCGTTCTTCTGCCTCAGTTGTTCTGCTATTGATTCCTTCTAGAGGAGTTTTCGTTTCATTTATTTTGTTGTTCATCACTGTTCGTTTGCTCTTTAGTTCTTCTAGGTCCTTTGTAAATGTTTCTTATATATTCTCCATTCTACTTCCAAGATTTTGGATCATCTTTACTATCATTACTCTGAATTCTTTTTCAGGTAGACTGACTCTTTCCTCTTCATTTGTTTGGTCTGGTGGGTTTTTACCTTGCTCCTTCGTGTGCTGTGTATGTCTCTATCTTCTCATTTTGCTTAACGTACTGTGTTTGGGGTCTCCTTGTCACAGGCTGGAGCTTCGTAGTTCCTGTTGTTTTTGGTGTCTACCCCAAGTGGCTAAGGTTGGTTCAGTGGGTTGTGTAGGCTTCCTGGTAGAGGGGAGTAGTGCCTGTGTTCTGGTGGATGAGGCTGGATATTTTCTTTCTGTTGGGTAGGTCCGTGTCTGGTGGTGTGTTTTCGGGTGTCTGTGACCTTATTATGATTATAGGTAGCCTGTCTGCTAATAGGTGGGGTTGTGTTCCTGTCTTGCTAGTTGCTTGGCATAGGGTGTCCTGCACTGGAGCTTGCTGGTCATTGAGTGGAGCTGGGTTTAAGCGTTAAGATGGAGATCTCTGGGAGAGCTTTCACCGTTTGATATGGAGCTGGGAGGTCTCTGGTGGAACAATGTTCTGAACTCGGCTCTCCCACCTCAGAGGCACAGGCCTGACAGGCCTGACACCCAGCCGGAGCACCAAGACCCTGTCAGCCACATGGCTCAGAAGAAAAGGCGAAAAAAAAGAAAGAAAAAAAAATAAAATAAAGTTATTAAAATAAAAAATAGGGGCTTCCCTGGTGGCTCAGTGGTTGAGAGTCCACCTGCCGATGCAGGGGACGCGGGTTCGTGCCCCGGTACGGGAAGATTCCACATGCCGCGGAGCGGCTGGGCCCGTGAGCCATGGCTGCTGAGCCTGCGCGTCCGGAGCCTGTGCTCTGCAACGGGAGAGGCCACAACAGTGAGAGGCCCACGTACCACCAAAAGAAAAAAAAAATTATTAAAAATTTAAAAAATTTTAATGTAATAAAAAAAGAAAAGAAAGAAAGAAAAAAAGAAGAGAGCAATCAAGCGAAAAAACTCCACCAATGATAAGAAGCGCTAAAAAGTATACTAAAAAAAAGAAAAGGCAACAGAACCGTAGGACAAATGGTAAAAGCAAAGCTACACAGACAAAAATCACACACAGAAGCATACACATACATACTCATAAAAAGAGAAAAAGGAAAAAAAAAGTATATCGTTGCTCTCAAAGTCCATCGCTTCAATTTTTGGATGATTCGTTGTCTATTCATGTATTCCACAGATTCAGGGTACATCAAGTTGATTGTGGAGATTAAATCTGCTGCTCCTGAGGCTGCTGGGAGAGATTTCCCTTTCTCTTCTTTGTTCTCAGATCTCCTGGGGTTCAGTTTTGGATTTGGCCCTGCCTCTGCATGTAGGTTGCCTGAAGGTGTCTTTTCCCACCGAGGCAGAATGGGGTTAAAGGAGCAGCTGATTCGGGGGCTCTGGCTCACTCAGACCCGGGGGAGGGAGGGGTACAGAATGCGGGGCGAGCTTGTGGCGACAGAGGCTGGCGTGACGTTGCACTAGCCTGATGTGCACCGTGCGTTCTCCCAGGGAAGTTGTCCCTGGATCACGGGACCCTGGCAGTGGCGGGCTGCACAGGCTCCCGGGAGGGGAGGTGTGGATAGTGACCTGTGCTTGCACACAGGCTTCTAGGTGGCTGCACCAGCAGCCTTAGCGTCTCATGCCCGTCTCTGGGGTCCGTGCTGATAGCCGCGGCTCGCGCCCGTCTCTGGAGCTCGTTTAGGCGGTGCTCTGAATCCCCTCTCCTCACGCACCCCTAAACAATGGTCTCTTGCCTCTTAGGCAGTTCCAGACTTTTTCCCGGACCCCCTCCCGGCTAGCTGTGGCACATTCGCCCCGTTCAGGCTGTGTTCACGCAGCCAACCCCAGTCCTCTCCCTGGGATCTGGCCTCCGAAGCCTGAGCCTCAGCTCCCAACCCTCACACAGCGGGTGAGCAGACAAGCCTCTCGGGCTGGTGAGTGCTGGTCGGCACCGATCCTCTGTGCAGGAATCTCTCCGCTTTGCCCTCTGCACCCCTGTGGCTGCGTTCTTCCGTGTCTCCAAAGCTTCCCGCCTCCGCCACCTGCAGTCTCCGCCCGCGAAGGGCCCTCATAGTGTGTGGCAACCTTTCCTGCTTCACAGCTCCGTCCCACTGGTGCAGGTCCCGTCCCTGTTCTTTTGTCTCTGTTTATTCTTTTTTCTTTTGCCCTACCCAGGTATGGGGGGAGTTTCTTGCCTTTTGGGAAGTCTGAGGTCTTCTGCCAGCATTCAGTAGGTGTTCTGTAGGGGTTGTTCCACATGTAGATGTATTTCTGATGTATTTGTGGGGTGGAAGTAGATCTCCACATCTTGCTCTTCTGTCATCTTGAAGTTCTCCCCCTAAATATATTAGGAAATTTTAATAGAAAATACCTTCATCAACTATCTTGCATAAAGTGTGATAAATAGGTTCCTTTTTTATTTTTACAATTTAAGGGGATTTCATTTTTTTCAAGTCCATTATAAAACACACTGAAACATTTGCCTAACCATGTAGACTGGCTCAAGGCAGTCCATGCTCTAAGACTAATTGTTGAATAACTTTTCAAATATAAGGAGAGGAATTCTTCAGGATTCCCATCAAGATGAATCACCTTTTACTTATTTCTGCCTTATGTGTCATCATATATAGGACTTAATGCAGATCTGGGACATACTCAATTAGAATAATAAAAGATATTTCACAAAGGAATAAATTTGAAATAATATTCAGAAATCTGTAATAGAATATTAAAAAAGTAAGATTTTTATTGTGGAAAATATTAGCACCACCACCCCCACCCCCCCGGCATCTGTTGAGTATATAGAGGTTTATTGATTTTTTTTCTGGACAATCTCAGACCTTCAAATAGTGGACATAAAATATACAGCAGTTCCTTAAAAGTTTTTAAGGTAGGAATATTCATAAAGCAAATTTGGATGTGAATTTTATATTCACTAGTTTATTTGCTAACTTTAAAATGATTATATTTATTTATCTAGTGATTAAATTTGTCCTTGTTCCTTTATCTTAAAAGAGATCATGAATCTTCAGTTGTAATATAGGCTCAGTTTGTCCCAGGTGGAAGTTAAGGAGTTCATTATTCTTATCTCTGTCAATGTCCTAATTTACAAATGAGCTGAAGCAATTAATTCTTGCAAGTCTCCTGTATTAATTATAGTGTTAGGCAGGTTTCCTTGTGGTTTTGTAATTCTTTTTGTCACATTTTCACTCTCCTTACTATCTCAGCTTGATACTTGTTGACATGCTGATTCATGTTTTAGTGTACTAGAAGGGTTTTATTCATCTGGAGGAATGAGTGTAAAGAGGTCACACCTTATCATCACACTGGCATTTCTAGTGTGTGTCGAGCATGTATCTCCCTTTAATTTAAATCTGAAAAATGTACAGGGATTTCTGCAGCTAAGCTGTACAAATCGATAAAATTTGTAATCAAGGCTGTCTAATCTCTAAACCTGATATAAAACTTCACAACTATTGATTACATGTGAAGGTTCTGCAAGCTGTTAATCATGCATGAAAGCATAGAATAAATGGTGGCTTCAGAAAAGGAAATGGACAAATAATCATCACCCCTGCAGTCCTTATCTGTCTTTCTGTTCCCCTGAAGCAAGCATGTTACCAGACTTTCATTTTATTAAATCAAATGATGTATTAAAGTGTGTTAACAGCCATTATCACTTTGAAAATTTGTATTACTCTAGCTTTTTTCTATTATAATTTAGAAATTTTCTCATCTTTCTTCAGAAAAGTGATCCAAAGCAAATTAGTTTATTTTGTAAGTTTCCAGAAGGAATGAAAGAAGGACCTAAGTTGGTGTATTAAAATCATAATCTTTGCTGGGAGTGAAATGAGCCATACATACTTGGAATATCATTATAATGTAATTGTTGTAGTTTATTTTGGGCAGTCTTGGCGGGTCTTCATGCCATAAGATAGCCTCACTTAAAATGGGCCCTCCTAACCTCTCATTTACTAATATACTTTATAATAATTTCCAAGTTTGAATTGACTGGCTTGACTCATTCAAGGACAGATGTAAGGTGTTTACAAAGGAGTTATGTAGTTGAGGAAAACATGTACTATTTCTGCATCTAAGTAGTATTAGAGGGATTTGGATTAAAATGTATATGTAAATGTATGTTTCTGTTAGAGCTATCCACTCAAAAGTAAGGAAATTTAGATTATATTGCTGATTCACTTTATATATACCTGTAAACTTATATTGATATAAAAATTAAAATATTTTAATAAATGTTGTGTTGCAGCGATGGATTAGGGTGCTAGAAAATGACTCTAATTATTATAGCTTAGAATAAAAATTGACATGTCTTATACCTCATAGAATTATTAGTCCAATATTTAATATATTAGTATCTGTGGGAGCATAGTGAAGAAATGAACCTGCCCTCAAAGAGCATACAGGAAATAAAGACAAAAATATATTCATTTAAAGTAGTTTTTTAAATCTTATGCTGCCACAATATTTGGCACATGCCAGGCCCTTAATAAATGTTTACTTTAATACTAAAAGAATACTAAATAAGCATGTAGTGGCTCAGCACAACTCATTATTAGCGAAATACAATTTGTAAAGTACTGTTCTATGGAGGGATCACTGACATAATCTTCACAAAAATATTAAGGTAATTTACCAAGTGAAGAGATTAGGGATAGGGATTATATCAAAATGCTGAACAATTACTAACCACAAAATCTCATCTGTGGCAGAAAGCCTCTGATGATCTTGTCTGGATCACAGATCTGCTGGTGGACTGGCGATTGGCTGGTCTAGATGACCTCTGCTGGCACGACGAGGTGACTAACTCAGCTCTGTTCCACATGCATTTCTTAGTCCGGAAGTGATGGTGGAGTTGTAAGAGCAAGAGGGGCTCACAGGACTTTTTGAGATACAGGCTGAAAGCACACCGCCACTTTTGCTTCATTCTGTTGACCAAAGCAAGTCATGAGGCAAGCCCCAAATCAAAAGATGGGGAAATAAACCCCACTTCTTTGGTGTGAAGGGTTGTAAAATCACATGGCCAACAGAGTGGATACAAAGAGAGGTGAAGAATTGGAGCCATCACAGAATTGAGTTCTTAAGTTCTATTTTCATTAGCTCTTGAACATAAAACATATTGAAATTAGTTGCTTTATTGTTCAGAAAATGAAGTTTCCAAGCATATACTATGGGCCAACCACTTTGCTTGGCATACAAAATATTTACCTCATTTTTTAGTACAACCTAAGAAGTGTGTCATTTATCTTCTTTTTAGGGGTGGAGAAGGCATTGAAAATTACCTCTAGAGTTTTGTCATTGCTGTATACAGCTCCTCTCCAGTCATCTTATTTTATACACTGTATATTATGAAGTAGTTTTTTCCATATTACTTTTTTAGGGTAATATACAGCTCACTGTACGTTTTTGTATGTGATTAATGCTGTTGCTAAACATTTTTATGAAAAATAAAGTTTGTTTTTACACTGGGGTAGATTATTCTCTTCTTTTTTTCCTTCAATAAATTTTTTTAAATGCCTTTTCTCTTTCTGTTTTATGTTTTATCCAAGTATAGGTGGTTAGCTATACAAAATGTTTTATTTTTTGCATTGTTTAAAGTATAACATATAAGCAGAATATGCAGTATGAGAGATGAATTGAAGTAGATTGATTGACTGTAATTACATGGTTCTTCCAACACAGTCTGGTATCATTAGATAAAAATTTAAGTGAAAAACATTAAAGGGCCCCTAAATTTTCAACTCCCCATGTTTTGAGAATTAGGTTTAATAAGACATTCAATAAGATTTATCTATTGGAAAAATAGTTACTTTTGTCTTTTTTTTCCACGTCACTTTGGTAGTAAGTTCTTTTGAAAATCAAACAGTTTCCTTAGCATTATTGTAGAGAGTATGCAAATGTTATTAGAATTATCTGATGAACTTCAGTCAGATTCTTGAGAGCAGTGAAGATGACATATTTTGGTTTAATTTGATGATGTGCTTAGTATTGTTCTGATGGTACTGGGTAAATATTTCTGTGACTCTGCAGGAGAGCTGAGTGAGCCATGCACCCCCTGTCATTCTATATCCCCTGAGGGCAAACATGTCATTTCAACAACACAGCCAGAAAGCCAAAAGAGCTGACAGTTGGTTTGTGGTTATTCCTGGACCTGAGGCTCCCTCATATTACAGTGCTAATCAAGTCATCTCACCAACTTATCATTAACTCAATTTGACCCGTGGGAGCAGAGATGAAATCTTTCTGGCAAGACTAATGAAGCTCTAAGACTGAAAAGATGTGCAGTGTAAAACCTTGATTATCCTCAGTCATTACCATGAGGAAAAGAATAAAAATACAAAGCATCAATAGAGAAAAGTAAAGACAATGTCTTCCAAAGCACTTCAGTTTTTTCCTCCCCCAAGGTATGCCAATGTTTTCTTCCTTTTTTAAAAAAAAAAAAAAATTGCAACTTTGTTCAGAAATTTCATCTCAATTATTTTTTATTTTACACCAACAAATATTTTCTCTAACAGTCAGGAAGTTCACTTTCCTTGTGTTTGTTTTGATAAATGGAATTGAAATTGTGCTTTGCAGTCAGCTTCTAAGATTTCTGATGAAAAGGCAGCCAGGAGCAAGAAGCTCCCTGTCATGCTTCAGTGTTCTTAGTTTGTGACATCTTTGACAACATCTTCCTTTTCTTCTTGGCATGAGCTTTGGGACATCTTCTATTTCTCTCTGAGTGACAGCTGGATAATAAGTTTTATCATTAGAAACTGATTCTAGGGAAATGTGATCCCTGCCCCCCGATTCTCTTGTAGCTGCTGAAGCTTTTGTTTTCACAACTCTTTCAGAGTAACCGAGATTATCACTAGAGAAGGACCTGGATACTGACCTGTCGTGTCATGTGTTGTTTAACAAATGCCCAAAATTGAATTTCCTTTTATCTGTTATCTAGAACCACTTATTAAATCATCTTGCTGTTGAGAGGTGACTCAAAGTCAACAGGTCCTGTTTACTCATGTTGCCTTAATTTTTCTTAATCTTCAGAGAATTATTAAGTAGTTCTTCATTTTATCCTATCAAGTTGTGTTAAATATTTGACACAAAAACTATTACAAGCATAAATCCCATGCTTGATCTGTTTAGAATTTAAGTAAGGGCAGTGATATGTTATTTCTTTATTTATCTGCTAATTGTATATTACTGGTCATAGATTTGATATGTAGCTTTTCTGCTATTTCTTTTTGATTTCATGTGGCTTTTCTCACTGAAACAACTAGGAAATAGGTGAACAATAAAAGGAAAAATGGAATGGGAAAAGTGGAATGATCAACTTTTGGCAGAAAAATAAAGAAAACCATTGTCTCCTGAAGTCACACTCCTTCTTGGCCCCTTATTCTCCCCTAACACATTGCAATCTTTGGATTTTTCCACTTCCAGTGTCTGCACACTTGACAAAACCTCCAAATTAATTTTTCTAAAGTAGTTAGTTAATTGTGTTAATTTCCTGCTCAGTTAATTTCCATTGGCTCTTAGATCAAGTTACCTCTTATCATGACATCCAAAGTTTTTCCAGTCTTTTCCCAACCAATTTTTCCGATATAACCTCCTATTAGATAACTTGTACAGCAACCAAATGGGATTACATATTTTTTCCAATTGTGTTTGTATTTATTCATCTTGTTTCCTCTGCATTTTTATTATTTATCCAAGTTATGTCTATAGATCTTCTTGCCTTACCCATTGAGACCAAATGCAAATATCTCTTCCATTTGACAGGTGGAAGTTGTTTCTCTCTCTTGAATTCCTATAGTATTTTATTCCATTCATATACCATTTATATCATACTGCTTTAATTTTTTTTCTTAGCTTATCATCTTTACTGAATAAATGTTAAGCTCCTTGAGGTCTATTATTGTTTTATTCACTTTAGAATCCTCCACAGTGTCTGGTATCATACACTTTATATAATAGGCAATCTATTTTTGTTTCACAATAGATGGATTACTTGTTCAGAATATTTTAATATGATCCTTTGCTGCATGAAGGTCACTCCCTTGCTATATTTATTCCCAAGTTTCTGCCAGAATTTTGCCCCACAACTTTTTCCAATTCCTTGTTTCTCTCCCAAATTTCCTTTTACTAGAAAAGCAAAATGAGACAGAAGGAAAGAGAACTGTTTTATAAACACATGTATGGAATACCTAACAAAAATTTGAAAATGGAAAGTAAAAAATTGGGAAGAAGAAAGAACATTTAGTAAATTTCAAACCACCTGACAAGTAGTGCATTGATGAATGTGATCCCCATTGTTTTATCATCATTGTGGTGACCTATGTTGTTATAAATACTGTTTACTGTGACGCCTCTATGTGCCATTCACCACACTAGGTCATTTCTTTAAATTATTTCTTAAAACAGCACTTATGCCCAGCTTTATATAACATAGTGAGTCCTGAGCAATATCCTTCTACTTCCGTTTATTCTACAAAAGTTAATTATTCCAATTTTAAAAGTTTAAATTTTTACTTATGCATTCATATCTCAGAAATACAACACAATTATTGGTGAGGCACAAGACTAATGGATCAGGTTGAGGAATTTAGTTAATTTTCTTGTCGAATTCTGATAGAATTTTCTTTGAATGGATTTCATAGTAGTAGAACAGTCTCAAGTCCCTGCTGTTTATATCCTGATTTTTAAAAATCTATGTATACGTGGTGGTCAGCCCATGTCAGAGCTAACAGACTTCAGAGGTGTTGCATAGCAGAGTGCCTATTGTATGCGTGTATGTATGTGTATGTGCTTATATATGTATATGTGAATATATACATAGATGTACATGCATGGATACATATATGTGATTATAACATATATGTAAATACAGCTGAGAATATCCAACCTCAATAAAAACTGGAAAGAAATAGAGCGCATGTCAATTAAATAACTGTAATTAGACAGTGACTTCCTCTGAATTACTGCAGATGCCTTAGAGCTCAAAATAATTGAATTTTGACTTTAGATGTGTTTCTGCATACGTGTGTGTGTGTGTTTACTTTGTTGTATGTTGGTTTCTGAATATTGCCCTAGATGGCAGTAAGATTATATTTTAAGTCACTATTTGAGTAATAACAATTCATTTTGCAGCATTTCTTCAAGCCTTTGTGAAAAATATAGATGTTAAATACCATATTGACCTTGTAGAAAGATTCTTTGCCTATTAAAAAGCTATTTCTTTTCACAAATCTTTGGTTTTTTACCAGTTAATAAAGTGTGGGCAACTGATATTATGATTGTGGTTTATGCACATACGTATAGGATTTCTAAAGCTACCTTTTCCAGATTTTAAATTAGAGTTTTAAAGTCTAATTTATATTAGTGTCAAAGTTAGCAGCATTTAAATACACCAAAACAGAATTCTCACTCAAAGTGAACTCTATGTATTTTTTTACATACTACCAATACATAATAAATATATCTTTTGTCAACTCTTAAAAATGAATAATTGAGGATGTAGAGCTATTGTGTCTTTCACAGTGTCTGGGTATGCTTTTATTTTACTTTTTTTTTTTTTAAATTTCAAATATGAGAATAAAAAGAGTGGGGGTAGTGAGTTACTTCTGCTTTCGACAGCGAGTCCCTCAGTAGGCACGCATTTACATCTCTTCTGGCTCTTCCAAGCCTAGAGAAACACTAAGTTCCTCCAAACTTTGACTTGCTCTAGGGCTATTCAGAATGTCAAGCAGTTCTAACAGGCAGTCAGCTAGCTGCAGCAGCTGAGCAGAAATTGAATAGCACATATATTCCCTATTTTCAGTGCTCCATAAAAGGATGAATAAAGGAAACCAAAAGGCAAAAGAAATTGGATATAATGAGATTAGCTAGGAGAAGAAAATTTCTATTTATTTTTATAATTATTTAACTTTATAAATAGAGAAATTAATTTTTTAAATTATTTTATTATTAGTTTGGGAGAAAATGTAAATATGTAGTCAGTAATTTGACAGGCAAATTGTAGAGGCTTTTAGTACATGAAGTGTTAAGTAGGTTTTTTTTCTTTACCATTTTGCATTTCCACTTTTTTTCACATTCATGTGTACACTTTTTTTTAATTTCTTTTTTTTAAAAGAGGCCTCTAAATTTGCTGTTCAGAAATATAGTCCCTCTGTGATGACTAAAGTCATGTGTAAACTTTAAACCATTCCTATGAATATCCACTTTTTTGTTCTGTCTTTTGGGGTTTTATTAGTCTTGTAGTTTCTACTCATTGCCAAAGTTACTAAGGTAAAATTTTCCTCCACTCCTACCAATGAAGTTGTGTCATACATCTGTAAAACAGATTCTTTTTAAATTTTTATTTCATTTTATTTTTTAATACATTATACCCCCTTTACTTATTTCTCTGACCCCTCATCCCCTACTTCTGGCAACTGCCAATCTGTTCTCTCTAACTGATCTATGATCTTGTTTTTTTTGGTTAATTTTTGTTTTTGTTTTTAAGACCCCACACATAAGAGAGATTATATGGTATTGTCTTTCTCTGTCTGATTTATTTCATTTAGCATAATACCCTGGAAGACATTTGCTGCAAATGTCAAGATTTTGCTCTTTTTCATGGCTTAATAATACTCCATGGTATATACGCATAGATATGTATATGTAAACACATTTTCTTTACTCATTCATCCCTTGATGGACACTTGTGTTGTTTCCTTGTAAATAGTGCTGCAGTGAACATGGGGATGCATATATCTTTTCAGTTAGTGTTTTTATTTTCTGCAGATAAATACCCCGAAGTGGAATTGCTGAATCATATGGTAGTTCTGTTTTTAATTGAGGAACCTTAATACTGTTTTCCATAGTGGCTGCGCCAATTTATATTCCCAACAGTGCACAAGGGATCCCTTTTCTCCACATCCTCACCAACACTTGTTATTTCTTGTCTTTTTGATGACAGCCATTTTGAGAGGTGTGAGGCAATATCTTGTACTTTTGGTTTGCATTTCCCTGATGATTACTGACGTTGAACATCTTTTCCTGTACCTGTTGACCGTCTGTATGTCTTCTTTGGGAAAATGTCTATTTGGATCTTGTGCCCATTTTTTTATCAGCTTGTTTGGGTTTTTTTGCTATTGAGTTGTAGGAGTTCTTTATATATTTTGGATATTAACTACTTATCAGATATATGATTTGCAAATATTTTCTTCCATTCAGTAGGTTACCTTTTCATTTTGTTGATGGTTTCCTTTGCTGTGCAGAAGCTTTTTAGTATGATGTAGTCCCACTTATTTATTTTTGCTTTTGTTGCCTTTGCTTTTGGTGTCAGATTCAAAAAAATCATGGCCTAGACCTGTGTCAAGGAGCTTACCACCTTTTTTCTTTTCAGGAGTTTTATGGTTTCAGGTCTTACTTTCAGGTCTTTAATCCATTTTGAGTTAATTTTTGTATATGGTGTAAGACAGTGGTTGTGTTTCACTCTTTTGCATATGACTGTCCAGTTTTCCCAACACCATTAAATGAAGAGATAGTTCTTTCCCCATTGTATATTCTTGACTCCTTTGTCATAAGTTAATTGACCAGATATGTGAGCATTTATTTCTGCGCTCTCTATTCTGTTCCATTCATCTATGTGTCTGTTTTAGTACAAATATCATATCGTTTTAATTATTTTAACTTTGTAATATAGTTTGAAATCAGAGAGCGTGATTCCTCCAGCTTTGTTCTTTTTTCTCAAGATTACCTTGGCTATTTGGAGTTTTTTTGTGGTTTCATACAAATTTTAGGATTATTTGTTTTATTTCTTCAAAAAAAATGCCATTGGAACTTTGATCGGGATTGCACTGAATCTGTAGATGCTTTCAGTAGTATGGCCATTTTAACAATATTGATTTTTCCAATCCATGAGTGCTGAGTATCTTTCATTTATGTCTTCTTCAATTTCTTTATGCTTTTCTTAGTCTTTTAAAGTTGTATTAGTATGCAGGGTAAGTGCAAATTGAATAGTGGTATAAAATGAAAAGATGTATGAAAGAGAATGATCACTCAGAAAAAGAGAAGTTTATAAAGGAATAAGATGTCAGGTTCAAAATGAAGGGTGTATGAAAACAGGTATATGACTACTAGACCTAAAAAAAATTAAAGCAGAGGGATAAATATTTATTGGTGTTTTCTCTTATTGTTGTATAGGATATTTGCATTCATATGCATCAGGTATTTTCTGGAGAAATTTCTCAATCTAGACACTTTTAGAACAACGTATGGACTAACTGCAATGTGGCCACTCAGTTGTATCTGATTGCTACCTAACAGGCAGCAAAGTCACAATTTATCTGGGAAGTTTTTGGATGATCCTGCCTATAAGTGCCTGGCCAGTTTGTGGACAGTGATGCCAAACACTGTGTTTTTAGTCTAACTAGATGGAAAGGAAAATGTCATCATCTCACTCTTGTGCCTGGTGGGGAAAATGATAACATAGTGCTAGACATAGAAAGAGATTTTTTTAAATGATTAAAAGACCAAATCTTTCTTCCAGCCTACTTAACACTGAAACAAAAGCGGTAAAATAGGGGGACTGGATATTGTAAACAATCAGAAGATCAGACAGAATTTAAAACCTAAACTTTGGATTCTACCAAAGATTAATTTGCATATATTTTTTTTTATATAGTTTTGAGGTTTTAAATTAAATGGCCACAAGAGTGTACTTCAGATTTCACATTAAATATATTGAACTGGAATCCCAATTTGGGTTTGCCATCTGTGTGCCATGCTGATTATTTTTACACAACTAAGATTTTAATCTCAAAAATGAAAATTTATAAAAACACCCATATTGGGCTTTTTGTATTACTTATTTTTCTTCACTTTTTCCCTACTGATTTCTATTTTTCATGAGCACTAACAATCCCTAGTGAGTTAATGGAGGCACCAACAAGGCCTCAACCTTGACCTTGACTTTAAGCTCTTTGTCAAATCAATGTATTAAAGTTTTGCTGTGTATTGGTTTGTTTACTGTGTAGACTTTGCTATGGCCATGACTTTCATAGGGTAATTATTTTGATTAAGTTAGATGATTAAAGTTAGTCTTGCATGAGAAAAGTATACACTTGGGAAGCAGTGATGGATGGATTCCAGTCTTCAGAGTGTTTAGTTCTGCCAGCATTTTCCAGTTGAATGGAAATTCACTTCCCAGTTTGGTTTCGGTGACACTGGATGGATTGTCAGACCTGAGCAGTTCCTAGAGAAAGACAAAAAGAGATCAAGAAGGATAGATGACAATGTGAATATCCACATGTGTTCTTGCAATTTTTCTCAGATATTTTTCTGCTTTGATGAACAACATCATTACTGAAATAATAAATGTTAATTAATATCTGCATCATTTTTGTAAGTGGTAGTTTAGTGTTACGATTAGACTAATTAGTATACAGCATAGCTTGGTGACATGACAAATCAGAGAGCAGAACATGTTGACTCTTATCCATTATGATGTATTAGCTAATTCACTTGCTCAATAATGACCAAAGAAAGATGGGGAATAGGGCAGTAACAACAGAAACAACTATAAAAGCATTGTGGCCACATTTTCAAGTTTTTATTTTTCTGCCATGTTCCTGAGTACTATGGATTGTGGACATTTTACTTCCCATTTCTCTTCCCATTGGTAAATCATAGCCCTAACAGAAACCTTTAAGAATAAGATCATGAGTAATAAAGAAAATGAGAATAAACGATGACTTCCAGATTTTCCTAGGTTTACACATGCTATGTCATGCTCAGTGTTAAATTTTTTCAAGATTATTCATGGTAAAGTTGACAGCTATCTGTGTCTTTGATTTATTTTTCAGAGCCTATGCGAACCCCAAAGACTTTAAAGATTGCCGAGATACAGGCAAGACGCATTGCTGTGGACTGGGAATCCCTGGGTTACAACATCACTCGTTGCCACACTTTTAATGTCACTATCTGCTACCATTACTTCCGTGGTCACAATGAGAGCAAGGCAGACTGTTTGGACATGGACCCCAAAGCCCCTCAGCATGTTGTGAACCATCTGCCACCTTATACAAACGTCAGCCTCAAGATGATCCTAACCAATCCAGAAGGCAGGAAGGAGAGTGAAGAGACGATTATTCAAACTGATGAGGATGGTATGCTCATACTTCCTTACTTTTAAAGGGGGGAATTATATGACAAGAATTATGTACTTGCTTACAGTTTTGCCTAGAGTCCCCAAAATTGAATTGGATTCCAAAATCTGCTAAATACTTTTAACAGAGTTAACTTTGGAAAGGATTTGCCTTTAACAAAAACCTTAATATTCTTCAGGGTAGCATCAAATACTAAATGAACGATTCCTTTATTGTTTTCCATTTTTATACAATATTAGAAAAGTAGCAACTACACTAAAAGTCTAAAGTTTTTATCAAATGTTCAAAAATAATTTTCACCATTTGTGGCACTACATCGATTACCTATTGGTGAAATGCACTTAGTTAAAATTTTAGTTTTTTGCATTTTACAGATCAGTAGTAATAGCTTTCATTTCCTTTAGATTTGAAAGCAACATTGTTTACCTATTCTGTTCATTTTTAGATAGTTTTATGTAATTATAAAAATAAAAGAAGGTCAAAGTTTATATGTTTAAGTCTAAATAAAGGTCCTTATCAGATATTGGCAAGCTATCATCTTTTATCCATCTTTTTACCACCCAAGTAATTGAATTATAACTTGCCCAATTTCTTTGTGTGTATTACTTCTAAATTATTGAATAATAGGAAGAAACAGTTATATTAATATTATAAATTACATACACATACTATAGTATGCCATTAATGTGAATTTGAATACATATTCTGATTTAAAAAAAATGTATCCGAGACAAAAATGATTAATAATAACACTGTATTCTTCCAATGTAAGACATTTCATTTGCAGTATTTCCTTTTAAGAATGAAAGCGTGCAGGGGGAAAAAGTGTGCTATATAGTGAATTGAGGCAAAACCGAACTGGGAGTCAGGAATCATGAGTTTTCAGTCCTGGCTCTAATAACTCTGTAATCTTAGCAAATCCTTTCACACCTCTAGTTCTCTATTTCTCAACTCTATATGAAAAGGTTAAATTAAATGATCTCTAAGGTTCCATCTACAATTTTTTTTTTTTTTTTTTTTTTTTTGCGGTATGCGGGCCTCTCACTGTTGTGGCCTCTCCCGTTGTGGAGCACAGGCTCTGGACACGCAGGCTCAGTGGCCATGGCTCACGGGCCCAGCCGCTCCGCGGCATGTGGGATCTTCCCGGACCGGGGCACGAACCCGTGTCCCCTGCATCGGCAGGTGGACTCTCAACCACTGCGCCACCAGGAAAGCCCCCATCTACATTTTTATTTGGATTTCAGAAAACAGGATGTATTTGATACCTGAGTGTTCCCAATTTCCCTTGAGTTCTAAACTTTAGGCTCAGATGTATATTTTGATGCCTACCAAGTATGAGATTGCCATAAAATGGGTCAATATTCCATAGTTTCTAGAAATTCTCCTTGTTACTTCAAGCTTTCTCACTCTGAGAAATGGAAATGATCTTGGATTGTTCTGTTTTTTTTGTTGTATTAAAGGGAAGTGAAAGCCTTTTAACCTCATTTAGCTCAGATTTTCAAGGAAACAATATTGTCCTAAAATTATGCATATTCATAAAATTTCAAAGAATAAACCTAAGACTTATTCATGATAAATGTATTTTTGTCATCTTTGAGACAATAAAACACAGTCACCTCAGCTATCATGTTTGAACTTGCACTTAATCAAAACATTAACAACATTTTAAAGAACAAACCCTGCTTTTATACATAAACACACAAACACTCGTATTACCCCCCTGTCCCCCCACACATACACAACACACACACAACACATGCTTATGAAAGAAACAGTGGTTGAGTGTAGTTGTTTCATAGGTAGAGTATCAAAATGGGAAGTCTAAGCATGGATTCAAAAGCTCTGAAAAATCTCTGTCTCATTTTATAAAGTGGGATAAATATTATGTCTATATTATACTAGACATTTTTAAGTATAGTTGATTTATAAATTGTGTTAGTTTCAGGTGCACAGCAAAGTGATTCAGTTATTTTTTTTTCAGATTATATTCCATTATAGTTTGTTTCAAGATCTTGAATTTAATTCCCTGTGCAATACAGTAAATACTTGTGGCTTATCTATTTTATGTATAGTAGTTCATATCCATTAATCCCATACTCCTACTTTATCCCTCCCTCCCGCCATCTCCCCTTTGGTAACCATGAGTTTGTTTTCTGTGTCTGTAAGTCTGTTTCTGTTTTGTATATAGATTCATTTGCATTGTTTTTAGGTTCCACATGTAAGTGATACCACATAGTATGTGTCTGTCTGACTTAGATCAGTAAGTGTAGGATTCTCTAGATCCATGCATGTTGCTGCAAATGGCAACATTTCATTCTTTTTTATGACTGAGTAATATTTCATTGTGTATATATATACCACATCTTCTTAAGCCAATTGTATGTTTATGGGTACTTGGGTTGTTTCCACGTCTTGACTATTGTAAATAGTGCTGCTATGAGCATCGGAGTGCATGTATCGTTTTGAATTATTAGAGTTTTTGTCTTTTCTGGATATATACCCAGAAGTGGGATTGATGGATCATATGGTAGCTCTATTTTTAGTTTTTTAAGGAACCTCCATACTGTTCTCCATAGTGGCTGCCCCAGTTTACATTCCAGCCAACGGTGTGCAGATATTCCCTTTTCTCCACACCCTCTCCAACATTTATTATTTGCAGACTTTTTGGTGATGGCCATTCTGACCAGTGTGAGGTGATACGTCATTGTGGGTTTGATTTGCATTTCTCTAAATTAGGTTATTGACCATCTTTTCCTGTGCCTGTTGCCCATATGTATGTCTTCTTTGGAAAAATGTCTATTTAGGTTGTCTGCCCATTTTTTGATTGGGTTGTTTGGGTTTTTTTGACATTCAGTTGTACAAGCAGTTTGTATATTTGGGTATTAACCCCTTGTCAGTCACATTGTTTGCATATATTTTCTCCCATTCTGCAGGTTGTCTTTTAGTTTTGTTGATGGTTTCCTTTGCTGTACAAAAGCTTTTAAGTTTGTACATTTGTTCATTGTACACTATACATTTTATAATCCGTGATTTTAGTAATAAGAATGTACTCACATTTTATTGCCTGCACTTAAAATTGAAAAAAAAAAAACGATTTCTTTTTTTTTTATCTTTATTGGAGTATAATTGCTTTACAATGGTGTGTTAGTTTCTGCTTTATAACCAAGTGAATCAGCTATACATATACATATATCCCCATATCCCCTCCTTCTTGCATCTCCCTCCCACCCTCCCTATCCCACCCCTCTAGGTGGTCACAAAGCACTGAGCTGATCTCCCTGTGCTATGCGGCTGCTTCCCACTAGCTATCTGTTTTACATTTGGTAGTGTATATACGTCCATGCCACTCTCTCACTTCGTCCCAGCTTACGCTTCCCACTCCCCGTGTCCTCAAGTCCATTCTCTACATCTACATCTTTATTCCTGTCCTGCCCCTAGGTTCTTCAAAACCTTTTTTTTTTTAGATTCCGTATATATGAAAAAACATGATTTCTTAATTGGTAATGTTAGTCTCAGTTATGTGAGTTTTGTGGTTCTTCAGTCAGTCATTCTCTAACAATATAATTCATTTTGATGGTATTCTTTGGTATGAGTTTTTAGTCTGCTTTTCTTTCCACAAACCAAAGAATGCAGTCAGGCTTATATAATCTTTTTTCATATTGCATTAAATTTTTTAATGTATTTTTGGGTACACATATGACTAGATTACTAATCAGGAAGTGAATTGCTATGGAAATTTAAATTATGTCTTAAAATTTATCAAACTCATGACTGTGTTATTTATTTCATCTAGAAATAGTTTTGTAAAAGTAAAATGGCATTAACTATTCGGTCTAATTTCAATAATATTTCTTACTTTTGTTTTATTTTAACCTCTGTTTTGAAGAATTTTTTTATTGTTTGTAATGATATTGAGGTGCATGTTATTATTTCATGATAGTACAGTCACAAAGTAATTCCTTCTACTGTAAGGGTTTTTTAATTTTTTGCTTTATATATAAGACTAAATGATTGAAGTACAAGCTGTCTATGAAGTATTCGCAAATAATTCAGGCTCCAAATCTGCTCATTATAAACTCCGCTTCTACATAGAGTACTTGATGTGTCTCAATGTTCCTGAATTGGGGGGGTGACAGAATATCTAAATCATAATCTATTGTTGGAAGATCGATGGATTATGATGATCTAATTAAGTCAGTCTTGCTAAGTTATTGCTGCCCCATATACATAGAAAAATAATAAATTATCAGCCATCTAATAAAAGAATATAATTTCATGAAAAGAACTCTGGGTACATCCATAAACCATGAGAGCAAAGCTAGAATGATTTCCCACCAGAACCTTAAGGTAGAATTTATATTTCATTTATTGCATGCATTTTTTAATGCACGGGTAGAATTTTGTGTAAGAGATTTTGTTTTCACTTTTTATTCTAGCATTCATAAAAATCAATATTGTGAAGTTAGCTCAGCAGAAAAGCCTGGTTTGGGGACATTTTTTGACTAATACAAAGCTATTTTTAAATGTACATTTATTATATTTTAAAGGCTGTAAAGCTTATTTAATATAATCTTGCCCCACCCACATTTCATTTTCCTCTCTTCCACTTCGAGAGTTATATTTTTAGGGACTTTTTTATGTGCAAAAAAAAAAAATTTAGCTGAAACAGCTCTCCAATAAATTATAAGTAGGGGAATAAAAGTCAGCATTCTGTCTTCATTAAAATTTGTTGATTTGGAAATGTGAGAGGACATTTCCTGCACTATGAAGACTGCCATGATGATGAACTTAGTAACTTCATGTTGTATTTGCACAAATCATATGTACATATAGCTGTCTGTATAAAGAATTGTCTTCCTTCCATCATAGAAAATTATTGAATACAGGTTGTCTGTAGAAAATTATTGAACATAGTTTGTCTGTGCCCTCACTCCTTTCCTCCATATGTTTTATGTGTGTGTTTTGTAGTTCACCTAAGTGTAATTCTTTCTCTCATTCACTATGCTGGTCTCAGTGCAAGATCAGTAGTGTGGAACTCTCTTGGCTATAATTTTCCCACAAACTTTTCCATAAGTATATGAAGTGAATCCTGTTGACAAAGTAGAACATGTATAAGAAGAGCAGAGAAATACACAAATTCCAGGAAGGCTACTTTCCATTTCTACCCTTCTCTCAATGTAGAATTTACAAACATTTAAAACTATCCTTGGGACTTCCCTGGCGGTCCAGTGGTTAAGAGTCCGCACTTCCAATGCATAGGGCACAGGTTTGATCCCTGGTTAGGGAACTAAGATCCTGCATGCCATACAATGCAGCCAAAAAATAAAATAGAATAGAATAAAATAATAGAATAAAATAAAATACCACCTATAGCTTTCAAATAATAAAATTTTAAAAAACCTATCCTTATTTGTGAACAATTTGAAACATATCCATGCCGTTTCATATTATTTTTTTGACCAAATCGTGTTTGGTGAACATGGGTAGTAATTATAATACCATCAAATAAACATTTACTCACTAGTTGAGGCTTTACTTCCTCCTCCCCCCAACAGCCACCCTCTATGAGAGGTGTGGAGAGGCAAATAACTACAATTGTAAGCTTAGGTCATTTGAGTGGAATGGAAACAACAGGTATTCTCTTAGGAAACAAACCAAGGCCCATGGTAGCCTCAGCAGATGCCACAGATTACACACAGGGGCCATCACGGCCCCTCTGCCTCGATAACTGCATAGCCTGTGCCAATACTGTGGACCTGGGGGTCGAGGGGAGTGGATGCCTTAGGTTAACTTTTCCCCAAGCCCTCAGCTGTTAGATGCATGAATATATCTTCTGGAGTTTAGTCCTGGCATCTTTTCTGTTTATTGTGTTTTTTTTCCTTTATGAATTAATTATTAATATGCCAAATTATGTTGGCTCTCCCAGAGGTCATAACATCATTCATCGTCTGCTTGTAGATTGAAATAAATCTTACTCTTTTGACATATCATTCAGAATTTCTTGATGCTGCTGGCCACATTGCAATGCATTTACTTTGATCCAGTGATTTTTAATTTATTTCAGTCCTCACAAAATTGCTGTGTACTCTGAAACTACATTTCTAGATAATATCATGTGTAAAGTTCACTGAAACGTTAGATTATGGAAAAATATTAATTAAAAAACATATTTGCCCAATATTGGGTTGATATTTTCAAGAGAAAGCATATTTTTAAGCAAAGTAGGATAGATAGGTTATATTTTTAAGAATTATGAGAACAAGAAACTGGATATTTATGTAAATAAATAGCAACCGAATATTTAAATAAAATATATAAAAGGAAAATACACAATAGCAAAAGTATCTCGTATCTTGTATTTTGTCTATAGAAACTGACACATCATTCATTGCTGCCACTGGGTTATATGGCATTTGCAAATAAGGACTGGAATGGTTTCTCAAATCTTGTCATACCTGGGGACACTTCAAAACCAGTTATGTTGATAGTTGAGTTCTAAAGAAGTCCGGTGTTATAAAATGGTTTGATTCTTAGCTTTGAAAAAGGGTATTTCATTCGAAAGACTGAAGCAATGACTTTAAAACCTATTCATCTTAAGGAGTTTTTTAAAAATTGTAATAATCAATGCTCTTTTTTTAAGTTATAGAAATGTAATAAATATAGCTATAAAAGTCAGATTGACTGTTAATGAACATTTCAATTCAGTACTATATAGTTTGGCTTTTGAGTCTAAGGAGTGTTAATTATTATTATAATTTATTATTGTATAAACATTGTTATGGAGACACTTTAGGAACTTATAATAATCTTCAAAAAATCTTTCAGGGAAATCTTTCAGGGAAAGCTGTGTTCTTGAAACAAATTACAAAGGAGATCTTCATGTCATTAGAGGTATACAACAGAGAAAACTAGACTACACAATTTATTCAGCTCTCTAAGGTGATAGAATATTCTTCTGAATAAAAATAACTTTGCAGTTGTACATAATCTGCATTAGAAGCTTATAGATTGATTTACTTTGAATTCCCATGTATTCCCATGTATTAAAAACTTGCCATACAGCTTATTTTCTTTTTTAAGGACATATTTTTATTTATTTTATTTACTTTTAACCTGTTTAGCTTATATGTTTACTTTTTCTGTTTCTGATATAAGGATCCTTGTAACCAAAAATGTATTTATTTGTAGTGCCTGGCCCTGTACCAGTCAATTCTCTTCAAGGAACATCCTTTGAAAATAAGATCTTCTTGAACTGGAAGGAACCTTTGGATCCAAATGGAATCATCACTCAATATGAGGTACTGGGAGAATAAGGAAGTTTATTGAAATATGGATTGAAGGGGAGAGTAAAAGAAAATGTTAGCGAAAAATAGTGGAAAAGAAATAAGTGAGAATTGGGAATTAAAATCAATGTTAGTTCTTCTCTGTTTTAATTTATAAATTCCTTGATTCCAAAATTAAGCATCAAAACAAATGTTGTATGGCACCTAGAGTTTTCAAATTCTTAAGTAAATGTTGTTGTTTTAGAGAAGTAGGATGGGCCTTGTCAAACAGACTTACTGGTGATTGTAAAGAATAAATTTTTATAAAATTAAGAAACTCATATTTCACACTATGATTTAGGAGAGGCCATTCAATGTCAGTTGTTTCAGAGTAGGGGAGAAACACCTGAAAAGCAAAATATATCATAAACCTGACTATTACAGAGCTTCATCTCAACTTGAATATAAATCATTATCTTATTTTTAAATATGAGAACCTGAAAAGAAGAAAGGAAAGCATCATTTTAATTGCACAAATGTGTACTTCTGTTCCTGGGAAATCAGTGTTGATTATAGCATAAAACACTTACTTTCTAGTGGCAACAGAGTACATCACAGGAATGGGGAGTTCTGTTTGCAGAGAGTTTATTACACTATTCTATTTCACTTCTAGTGATTGGTCTGTTCAAATTACCTATTTCTTCTTGATGCAGTTTTGGTGGGACTTTCTGGGTTTCATATGCATTATATTATATATGTCCATAAGATTATATATAGATATATATTCATATTTAAGTATATTCATTTATCTTTTGATGGAAGAAAATAGATGTATATTGATCCAGTCAGATAACTCTAGGTTTATCTGTGGATGAATAGGTAAATAAATAGAGAGACAGCCAGACAGACAATAGATACAGAATGACAGTGAAATAACCATATCAAAAAGAGAAGGAAAAGAAGTGAAAAAAATGTGATTCATTCCACACAGATGCCCTTGAATGCTATCTTACTCAAGGGGGTTTATTTAGAATGTATTATGACTTATATTGGATATGTAATAGGAAATATATTTCTTAAAACAGGTCAGTTACAGCAGCATAAGATCATTTGATCCTGCAGTTCCAGTGGCTGGACCTCCCCAGACTGTATCAAATTTATGGAACAGTACACACCATGTCTTCATGCATCTCCATCCTGGAACCACCTACCAGTTTTTCATAAGAGCCAGCACAGTCAAAGGCTTTGGGCCAGCCACAGCCATCAATGTGACCACCAATATCTCAGGTATGCAAATGAATACAGGGCAAACAGAATTGGTTTGTAATAGCATGTCCTAGAGAATCACATATATACTGAGTGTAATTTACCTCATTTATTGAATCTTTAATATAATTAGTCATGATTGAAGGCACTTTAAAGTGCCTTCAATACAGATTTTACAGATTATTTGTTATATGTCCAAACCCCCCAAATCTCAAAATCTGTCATTTTTTAATTGACAAAGGTCTTTTTAAAGACTATATTATATCTTAATTAGAAATTTTTAAAAGTTCATTATGAAAGTTCATATTAAAAACCTATTATACGTTTGAGGAGTTGGTAATTATTATGGTATCTGATCTTTACTGTAAATGGATTTTATCAAAAGCATGGTAGAAGATCCTTGCAGTACTACATACTTTGTCTCTCTGTTCCATTTTTCCCTGACATTCTGATAATTTTATGACAAACAAATATGAACTTTTCTTTCTCTTAGAGATCTCACATAAATTCATCTAAATTTCAGAATGGTAATGTGCAGGAGAATTTTAGGTTGATTAACAAATACAATTAAATTTCACATTATGTTATGTTCACAATTTCATAGTTTGCTAGGAATTAACTTTGTAATATGCCCTATATCTACCCCAGTGTATGTGTATTAATATTTTATCTTATTTATTTAAGATTACTAAAACGGATATATGTTACTTATGTAAATGAAAAGTTAAATTTGAAAAATAAATGTTTTAAAGGGTCAACCACTTAACATATTAAAATACTAATTTTGAATTTGCAAATTCTTTTTGTTCCTTCATGTTCATTTTTATTATAGTTCTACATAGCGTATATTGGTGGTATATCATAATACATCATTAAAAAATCTCTACTATTCTTCTGAAATTATATAATTTGAATCAGAAAGAAACCACATACTCTAATTTCTTTAAGTCTAAAATTTTATTTGGAAATTTTGAATATAATATAAAACTTTAAAAATTTATGTCATGGAAAAAATTATTCCAATATGAGTTATGGTTCCTTTTGCATAGCATTTGATATATCTTAATAGTCTAATAAAAAAGAATTTTAAAATAGTATTCATTATGTTAGAAAATAGCAAGGTATTAAAATTGCCAATTCTTTTCTTGATGGAACAATTCTAAATCATCAATTTAAATATTTATTGAAATTATTTTACTAGAAAATATGACTTAGTGATATGATGATATAATAAAACATATTTCCTACCCTTTAGAATTAGCAATAGTGCTATAAATAAGATCCTTCAACAGAGATATGTACAAAATTTACATAAACTTTATAAAACTGAGAACACTGAACAAATGAACATTATTGAGAGCCAAAATTTATTGTGGTTCAGACACAGTTTTTTTTTTATTGAGTAAAAAAACTTATAAGGACCAGAACACCCACCTAGCATTTTCTTTGAGTTATTTAACTGCAGTTTCACTTGAAGCAACCTATGTACATGGATACTTGATTTGAACTTTAAAACTTCGTTGCAATCACTGTATCTTGGGAACACATAGTAATCAAGCTAAGGCTAATGAAATTTATGGTGTGGTTCTCAGGCTCACTTGAACTTTTAAGGTAATTTATTGTTATTTATCCCTTGAGTCCAGTAATTCTATCTTTCAGCATTTTAAAAGCAACTTAAATTAAAGTGAAATCAAGTTATTGAAGGCATGATGCTTGGCAGTATTGTTTATATGTATGTGTGTGTGTGCGTGTATGTATAATACACATATGATATATTATACACCCATATAAAATAATACTCATATACATATTATGCCTATATAGTATCTGTTGATTCTACTTGTAAATAAGTCTCAGATAATTTGCCTCTTTCTAAACTGTTTCTTTCTTTCCATCTGGATCATATTTTAAGCAGATCATTGACATATCTTTCGAAGCAGCATCCTTGCCTTTAGACTTGCCTTGCTCCAGTGTTTTTTTCTATTCATCTTTGTACAACATATATTTCTTCCTTAATTTTTTTCAAAATCAAGTATATTATATCCAATATGATAAAGCCCAATCATCCTTGCATGATTAGCATTTATGACCCTTCATTTTATGGCCCCTCCCATCCTCCACTCCTACCCATGAATCCAAAGTTCCAGGCATAGCAAACTAATTGTAGCTGTTAGAACACTCTGTGTCCTTTCACGTGATGATATCTTCAGATATTCTGTTTCCTCTCTCTGGAATATTATTCCATGCATTCTCTTTCTGATGAGTTTTTATTCTTTTTTTTTTTTTTTTTTTTTTTTGCTGTACGCGGGCCTCTCACTGCTGTGGCCTCTCCCGTTGCGGAGCACAGGCTCCGGACGCGCCGGCTCAGCGGCCATGGCTCATGGACCCAGCCGCTCCGCGGCATGTGGGATCCTCCCAGACCGGGGTATGAACCCGTGTCCTCTGCATCGGCAGGCGGACTCTCAACCACTGCGCCACCAGGGAAGCCCCTACTCTTCTCTTAAAATTCAGCTCAAGCACTGCCTAAACAGTGAAAGTCTTCTGTTTCATCTTCCCGGTCCCCAACACTAGTTTAGACAGCTGTGGTCCCCCAGCATCCAGATCACCTGGAAATATCCTGGAAATGTACATTATCAGGCCTCTCCCCAGACCTACTGAATCAGAAACTGTAGGGGAGAGGGGCAGCGATCTGTGTTTTAAGAAACCCTCCAGGTGCTTCTGATCTCCCTAGTTTGAGAACCACTGTGTTGGCTAATTAACTGTCCCCTCTTTTGGTGACCTAAATTTTGCTATAATTTTTTTGCTTTTTATAAGACTCTCACTCTTGATAAATGTGAATCCCTACTTTTAATTCTATAAATGTCAAAAACCACACTTCATTTGCTTTTATATTTATAGCATGTCTCGTAAAATTTGACACATAATAAATATTCAGTAAATGTTGAATGAAATACTCTAAAATTTTTATTAAATACTATTTGTTCTCAATTTTTCTGTTAATGCACACATTTCACTGTTCATATATTCCCTTAAACATCTTTCTGCATGGAAAGCATCAAAAGCCATTTGAGGTTATTCACCCAGTTCAAGATTAGGAAGCCCTCTCACCCCCAAGCATTGTCAAATATTTTGAAAAATTTTAAGTTTCTTCTTTTCAAGAATGTGGCAACTAATGCACTAGTTCATGGTAAATAACAGCTAAAGTTCCCATTCCCATTCAACATACTTCCTAGATATGTTTCTATTGTGACCACAGGGGTGAAAGCAGTCCAGGCTAATGCTGGGTCGTTCCACAACCATTAGGTCATAAGCAGCACCACCTCTCCCAGGCAGCCCTTTACCTAGGTTCCTGCCATTTCTATCTCCACATCTCCAGGTGCAGCCAGGCCTATGCTGTTGACACCTTCCTCCCATCCCATCAATGCTGATTTCACAATCTCAGGACACTAAAAGCTAAAACATCTTCACAAAATGTTTGTAGTGTGTGTCACAAGCTGCCAGATTATAATTTAAATTTCAACAACAAATCTTTGCTTCATATCTTCTGCTGCTTTAGATTCCTGGAGTTAACACTCAGTGGCATATGTTAAGGTACAGTTTAGATATTAAGTATTGATTTTTCCCTTAGTCAGGATCATTTATTCATCTTGAACTATGATATATTTCTGTTCATTGATTGAAAGCTTTTTTTCCTCATTAATCATTTATCAGCTCCAACTTTACCTGACTATGAAGGAGTTGATGCCTCTCTCAATGAAACTGCCACCACAATAACTGTATTGTTGAGACCAGCACAGGCTAAAGGTGCACCTATCAGGTAAGAGGGGGAGGGGATTTTGAGATATTCATGAACTGAACCATTCACTTCTCTGTGCTGTTTCATTTAACAGCTTTGCTCTTTGATTTTATTTTCTCTAGTCCCATTTCATTTCCCTTCCTCTGTTGGCATCTATGGTATACGAGCTGTGAAGATATTTGTCAGGTATAGAATGAGAAAATAACTCCTGTCCATTGCATTAAATCTGTTATGAATAATTTCATGAGTGATTGAAAAATAGGAAGCTTTGAGGAAATAAAAGGAGACTAGTTAAAATGAATGCAGCCAATGTGACCTTTAATTCCTAAATTGCTGCTTATCGGGAATTCCATAGTAAATATTAAAATTCAATTTGCCATTTACTTTATCCAGTATTAAAATCTCCCACCTTATCCTCATCTTGCAGAAATTATGAGCCATGTTATTTTCAGGGATTGAGTCAAATCATTCTAACGATTTTAATTCCTGTGTGTTTGTAATTAGACAGATTGTCCAAAACTTAGGCAAGTTTCCATTTGAAACTTGTAGATTTTGTGGATACTTTTGTTTTCATACTTCTGTTGAGAAATAAATCAAGGCAGAGAAATTAGTGCATGTAATTCATAATTGAGTTATATCAAGTTGTTTACATATTCATTAAAAAATAAAATTAATCTTTTTTCTATGTGTAAAATGAATACATTTGATCTTATGAGCACATATTAACCATTTAAATAATCCTATATCATTGGAAAGGAAGAAATATTTTTGTTAATTTAAAAAAAAATTGATAAAAGAACCTGAGTCCATAAAGGAGACTCTTACCTCATGTCTGGCTGAAAATCATGGTAATACCACACCAGAGAAAAAGAGATGATTGGATACATTTGTAATATAAACACTTGTGAAACACTGGCTACGTGAAGATGCAAAGTGCATACTGCTATTCATGAATGAGTGATCTGTGAGTCTCATTGCTGATCCAAAGGAGGAAGAGAAAATGCCTGCATTCAACATCGTTTACTATTGACCAGTAATCAGAGTCATTCACATGTTCCTACCTGTGATAAAATTTACTTTATAGTTGTTCAGTTCTGCTACTGTTTAATGAGCTACCAGGTACTTGCAATTATCTTTTAAGAGTTAGATATTTGAGTGAACTCAGCTTTACTTAATGTAAGCTGCAAACACAGTATATTATTATTATTGCACAATAGTGCTACATAATGTAAACTACCCTCTTTATTAATTTAATCAAATTATTACACAAACATTAACTGACCATGTATTTTGTGCCAGACACTGTGCTAAGCATTGTAAATCAAAGATAAAATGATCACAGCAAAACACAAACCTTTGCCCAGATTTGTCATGGACGATCAGAGGGGTCGGCAGCCTTGTAAATCCTTTGCTTGTAGTTGGTGTTCACAAACTTTATTGTATTAGTGAGTATATTATCGATAACATGTTTTTAAGTCAAAAGTCTTTCTTTGACTTTATTTACATTTACTTACCACAAAATTTCTAATTTCCAGGAATACTACAAGAAGAAATAATTATATACTTTTTAAAATAAGAAGTTTTTTAAAAGAATGTTACTACCAAGAAAAAATCTGTTTTCCAACTGACTTGCCCAGCTACCTGGGATCACCCATAGTGGGGCCTGGTGGCAGGACCAGACTGGTCTAGTCAAGCTATTAGGCTTCAGATGAGCCCTGCCTCCTTTGCTTGTTTGACTCACGCAGTCAGGTAATCTTGTCTTCCTTCCTCTGACCACATCCCTACCTTCAACACCGCTACCAGTGACTGGAGGCTGATCTTGAGGCTCATCTTGTCCAATGCTCGAATTTCTTTGAAAATAAGAACACAATTTGATGTAATCCATTTTCATATCACTGTATTTATGGTACTTCAAATCTTTGATTGGATCCTCATCACTCCCTTCAGATTGTTGAAACTAGTTGACTTTCTACCCAGTTTCTTTTTATTTATGTCAGTCTATCAGAATCTCTTTTCTGCTAATGCTTGTTGCCATTCCACTTTGTGGCCCATCACCTCACCTCTGGGTAAAAGCCAGACCTGTTTACCACCTAGCTAAACCTCCTTAGAGTATCCATTTGTTAGCTTTGTCTGCTATCACAGGCCCTAAATACTAGGTTCTATCTTTCCCTACTTTTCAGTACTACTAGCCTCTGCCAGACTGCATTTTACCATCAGTTTGTTCCAACTCCAGTGGAAATATAAATCTTTCTCCTCTGGTGTACCTAATGTCAAACAAGCTCCAATTTCCAAAGCCTCTGTTGTAGCACATAGGAAATCCTTGTTATGCAGAGTTTGTACATTTAGTTTAGTTTAGTTGTACCAAGAAAGCTAAAATTATCAATGGTTTCCATATAAATTTATTGATTCAGTAGCATTCAATATGTGCCAGAAGCTGAGATGGATACTTAGAATAGAAATCATGAAAGCAAATGTAGTATGTACCCTCAAGTGGAGGTGGTAGACTCATAAATGAATGGTAACAATGCAGTATGATAAGTGAAGTGACAGCAGCTAGAAAATGTGGTACTAGAGCTGAGTTTTGAAGGAGAAGTAGAAATGAGCTTAGCCAAGGGTCACTTTGAGAAGAGGAGAGAGGTTGCTCAGAAGAAAAGGGACAATGGGCTTTCCAAATGACCACAAAGAGAAAGACTGGATATGTGACATAGTGTAGCGTGTTCTATTGATAGAACAGCAAGTAGTTCAGGTCGTTGAGAAGGAAGGGTGTGTGGGAGAAGTAACAGGAGCTGAGAGTGGAGAAGAAAGCAAGAGCCCTAGCAAGAGGCTGTTTAGTGTCCATCTAAAAACTGAAGGTGGCCACAGAAGGATTTTAAGTGGAAACTATCTTGAGCAATTGTATATTCTTAGAAAGATCACTCTGAGTAGAAACATGGAGAATGAACTGAGGGTAAACCAGACCTGAAGGCACCACGGTCTCAATGAGAAGAGCTACTGGACCACACTACAATGAAAGCAATGGAAATACAGGTGAGGCTATGCCTCCCATATAAGGTTTTACAGTGGTAAGGTGTATAAAGCTTGGTGAGAGGAGTGATAGAATGGAGACTATGGGTGAGAGATGATGGTAGATTTTATTCTAGAGGTGATAACAGAGCAAAAAGTCATCTAAGAATTCAAGATATTGGTTTTTTGAGGTTTTCAAGTAATAACAAATATTTTTATTGTTTTATTTGATTACTACCCCAAATCAAACAAAAGGCGTGCTCTCTCTTTGGAATGAGTTCTTTGGTATATTATACATTATATAGTATTTCTGTATATTTGCCTATCTTACCAATGCTTTAACCTAGCTTTCTTTCTAAGGTGTCATGATGTGTACAAAATTTTGTACACCCCAGAGAAAAATCCTGTTCTGAATAATGCAGAACTCAGTATCACCAACCACTTTGTTCTTCAGTATTCATTAAGATGGTGTCCATATGCTAATGTAAAACTTGTGCAATGTAGTTCTGGCAAGTGTGGTTCTTTGACAAAATTAATTTTTGAATATATAATCATTCTAAAGGTTGTAAGTTGACTTAACTAGACCTTTGAATCTCCTTACCAACTTTTTTGAGATCTAGCCTTAAAACTGTCATCACTTGACAATCATTACTATGATTCAAAATGAATATTGCCCACATTTGGAATCAGTTCCCTAGAATGCATAATTTATTTTTTTCTGAAATATTTTATATTCTTCTTAAATGAACTCAAATTCTAACCTGAGTAGGTATAATTATAAATTAGAATGTGTAGAATGTCCCATTTATTAAAAGATTGACCCAATGTAGCTGTGTTTTCAAATAATGAAAATAGCAGCAGAATATTGCTAAAACACAGAGAAGAATTCCTCATTGGTGAACTCAGTTTATTGTAAGGTGTAGTAATGAATGTGTGTTTTATCACAGCATTTTCCAAATATAAGCTCTACCTATTTTAAGCTGGCAGGAAGCTATCTATTCTAGGGTATAACTACATGTTTATTTTGTAGGTAAGACCTAAACCGGCATTTTAAAATATTAAGTACCATATATTTTTAGATAGGTAACTAGGATATAGTCATGAAATGCCATCAAAACCATCATTTCTTCCACAGTTATATTAGGAAAAGAAATTGTCTGATGCTCAGTGTTAGCTTAACAGATATACGGATCAGAATATAGAACTGAGTTTAGTTGGAGTACAAACCTTGTATGTTGGAGTTATTTCCTGGGTCAGATGGTCACATATACACAGCTTGAAACATTAGGACTACCGTCCTCATAGATCTGCAGAGTATTTCATTACAAAGAGATCAAATAGTTGCATCTGATTTTCCTTTGGCCCCATTTTATGGGCACACAGGTCATGTGGTCCAAGTAAAATCAAATAGATGTTATTTTAACTTAATGTTTATTCTGTAGAATCATAGTAGGTAGGATTTTTTTTTTTTCTAACCGAAACCATGAGGAGGTGTGCCCTTTGTGTTAAATCTTCTTTCCAGCCTTTAGAGGACTTCAGCCCAGCCAACAACTTTTGCGACCTTGAGAAACTCTGAGCCAGAACCTCTAGCTGAGCCACTCCCAAGTTCCTGATCCCTAGAAACTGTGGGATAATAAATGCCTGTTGTTTTGAGCCACAGAGTTTGGGGATAACTTGTTATGCAGCAGGAGATAACTAATACAAGCACCCACAAAGCTGAAGCTTTCTCTTCCTTCAGGTTTCTGCTTAAAGGGCACATAGGTCTTTCTTGACCACTGCTTATAAAATAGAACTCTTCATTCTGTCATCCCCTATGCCCCATCTTGATTTATTTTTCTTTGTTGTTTTTATCCCCTCTTCAACATATGTGTAGTTTTTTTTTTAAATTTATGTTTATTTTTTTATATTTCCCTAGTAAAATGTAAGCTTCATGAGAGGAGAGACTTTTACTACTATGTTCATTATTGTAACCTCAGCACTTAAAATGGTGCATGGATACTATTATAATAGTATAATACCAGATAGTATTTGTAATGTAACATGGTAGTGATAAAAGCAATAAATATTATAAGACAGTGGTTCTTGGCCTTTTCTCAACCCCAGAATTCCCAGAGAGATACTACTGATGGTACCTATCAATGCATCTGTGGCATTACCATTTGTGGGTGGATTAACGACTAAATTGAAAAGGCATCCCACATGACTGAGTTCTACCCATAGTTCACCCTTTCGTTACCTCTACCTCAAGAATTACTTCCATTGGCTTTAGGAGACAGAGTAATTACTGAGTGAACTAGTTAGAGAAGGCTTTATGTCAGAAGTAGAAAAGGAGAAAGGAGGAAACTCTTTGACAGTATATTTGGTATGTTTAGGTAACAATGGTCATACAAGTTTGAGATGGGTGATATACATTAGGAGGTAGTGAGAGCAAGATGGAGCTACCAGGATGTGGTAAGATATTAACCCCAGTGTAGTGAGAATAGATTTTGATAATGGGAGAGCATCACATAATTTTGACAAAGATGAATGTTGGAGAAGAGTAGTTAATGTCCAAAGTGGTGTTTTAGGAAAATATCAGCAGTGTTCAAAATGATTCTCTTTTGCATTCTCCATGAACAGTTCATGGCATACAGAGAATACTCAAAAGATAATTGACAGAATGTATGGCTAGGTAGGTGGGTGCCTAGATTACCTGAAGGAGAAAATGAAGGCAAGAAAACTAGACCAGTAATATGAACATAAAGTTATAAATATCTCCCTAATGCTGGAAGCAATGGATATAAAAAGAAATGGTATATTGCAAGGGAGCTAAAACATGATTAAAAATAAAATTGGTTAAAGTTAATGCCAGCATTTTGAGCTTTGTTGATTCAGAAACTGGTAGTTCCTCTTACAGAAATAGGAAAGTTGTGATAGACCTGGATTGTATGTTTAAGGAGTGAAGAAATGGAGAGCAGGAAACATGATGTGCACCAAAATGGTCATTAAACCTTTACTTCTGTGCATTATCAAAATGTTGGCATTGGGGCAGTCAGTAGGAACAATGGTGGTTATGGGATCTTGGGAAGTCTATTGATGAGAGGAACTGTAAAACATTGGAGCTAGGGAATTTCTCCTGAAGCTTTAAGCAGACATTTTAGATAAAAAAGTGAGGAAGTATACAATTGTATAATTTGTTATTTGATATCACCTAGAAGTTGTACAAGCTAAAACTTAAACCAGAATCACAGAGGGTATACTTCCTAATGGGTTAAAAAAAAATCCATTGTAGGTTGTTATAGGCGACTTTGAGTTCATCTGCAACATTTTTAAACATTAAATAAGGAAGAATATCTACCATGTCTATCATACAATTGCTTTGAGCTAATGGCAAAATCCCTGCGCATATTTTTTTTACAGTCTTATAACTGAAGGGAAGTTGTACGATGAGAAGTCATTATTTGGCCTCCTAAAAAACTAAAAATGACTACCTACCAATGTTTAATCAAATTAAATTACAGTATAGTGAAATCATTTTTAGTTTTTTAACATAAAGAAATCATATTTTGAGTGTTAAGTAAAGATTCATGATGCCAGTATATTGATTTTAACTTAATTGTAGAAATACTTTAAAAATTAATTAAAAGGAATGGGGAAATATGAAATACAGGTAGAGTGAATAAAACTATCTGATGGCTTTGGAATATTTAAATTTGCCAGAGTACTAAGCTCAAATAATATTTAGATCTTGCTAGAGTTAAGTACCATTAGGTAATTAGACCCCACAAGGATGAAAGAGCACAGACCCATTACATGTAATCGGTCAAATCACTTCTAATTTGATTTCCCATTCCTTATTTTCTGTCCTTTAATTTGTATTGATAAATAAGAAAGTAGCAGGGAAAAAACAACTTTAGAAAAATGCGGAATATGTGGTAAAGAACAACCTACTCAGACAAATTGAACAATGAAGGTAAGATCATTTATTTTAAAAAGAACTTCATAATTTTTAGTTTGGGGCTCCATCTCAAGTTCGATGAGATTTTTCCCAAAGAGCAGATCGTACCTTTTCTTCCTTTACTCCCCTCCAGCATCGGCAGTTTGCTTTTGTTCTTAATAGATCTGAAAAGACAAGCTGTCTTGTGTGAAGTTCCTTAATTTGGAATGTACAACCTATGTCATTTTAATAGAATTAGTTAAGACTGAATGTTCACCAGATGTTCTGGATTTTTCTAGAGGTATGGACTAATTAACAAGGAATTTATTTATAAAGATTAGGTTAAACAATTAGCAAGGATGGGTAATTATCATTTTTGCAAGAATATAAGGTTAGATTTATTTGAGGAGTGTGCATGTGAGAGTTTATCTACACATATGTATGTATCCACAGGATACACAGATGTATAACATACAGATATAGATTCTAAATTAAAAATAAACAGAAAAAGAAAAGACTAGGTTTGCCTAACATACCATATGTCAGCTATGATCTCTCTCCTTTTTTTTTCTCTCCAAGGGCTATGCTTATGTATTTCCTGTATTTTAAAAGTGACAAGTGCCTGCTCCACAGACCCCTCAGAGAGCATGTATCTTGTCAATAGGGTTCCCTGGAGCTTAGAGAACCAACTTGGCAGAGGTATAGAGAATGATACAGTATATATAATTTCAAATAACATAGAATTCTGCCTTAGTTACTTGCCCAAATCTCAGTTTCTGACATTTGTACAATTTCTGTCCTATTTCTAAAGGAAAGGAGATGGATACCAACCTACCAATTTCTTAGCATTATTTTAATGAAAAATGGGAACTTGAATAATTAGGAAGAAAAAAAAATCTTTAATTTATAAAGCTCCTTTCTCTTATTCTATGTTTTCTGTTTCTAGGTATAACAGAGTTTATATTAAATTAGAGTTTTATACTAGATTCTAAACTGGCATAAAATTTAATGTCTAATTGCCTTCGATGCAAATTTTATCTCTCTCTCGCCTTTCTTTATTTTTTGGAAGTTCATTAAAGAAAATATTCTATTGCTGCTGGAGATCCCTTGAATAGCAACTGGTTTCTCCATATAGAATGAGCGTATTTGCCTGGAAGTTCAAGATTCAAACACACATCCCTACACACAGCTTATTTATAGTTAATTTATATGTGACCATAGTGCATTCTCTCATAATTGTCAGGAATTTAAAAATATATTTCTTTTAAATTCATTATATATATGTAATATACAAAATATATAAAAATATATTGATAATGTCAGTTTTCTCAGGTGTACATTACCTAAAAACAGTTTGCCTAAAGAATGTCCTACAAAGAAAATTATTAATATACCAGTTGCAGAAATTGATTAAAATTTTAATTAGTGATGAGGCAGATCTTTATTTTAAAGTTGCATTATTTTCTCTCTCCTTTCCTCTATAAAAGATTAGCTATTAGAGAAAAGTTTTAAGACTTTTAAGAAAGGTATTAGAAGGTTTAAGTTTGAGGTTTAATAGGCCAAATGCCATCTGTTCCTACAATTTGTAACATTTTATTATTAACAACTCTAGCAGAAGGAGGCAGTCTATTTCGGTGGCGAGGACAGATTTCTGTCCATCTGTGCCCGTATTGCAGCGTGTCACTTGTGCTTTAGATCTGCATAGCTCTGAGCCGAAGTTGATGCCATGGCAAGGTCAAGAGGTGGAGAAGCCTGTCAGCACATTCTGTCTCTAACACGATGACAGCCACAAACTGGGGCTTCAAGCCCCGCCCTGAGGCAGTCACTCTGTTGGGCCTTGGAGCTGGGCCTTCCACACTATGATTTCAAAGGAAAATGTTAAGTTTAAACATTTTAAAATATCAGACAAAGAACTTAATGTATGATGTGTCTCTGCTTAATGTCAGGTTCCTTATTAGGGTGGTTCATCTCTCCACATTTAAAAATGTGTGGAGTTCTGTGGTGATTCGTCTTTTTTTTTTCTTCAGGTCCTTAGTAATTACATTGGGGTTAGAGGGAAGCAGAATCCATGTGAAATTCTATTTTACTGCAAAATAGCTTGAAAACCAGAATGCAGGAGGATAAGTCTGACTTGAAAGACTTTGAAACGTTGCATGTTGACATTAAGTACGCTGTTCCTTTTTTGAGAAATCTCACTATCTAGAATCTCTAAATGTGTGCTTTTTTTTTTTTTTCTTTTTCCAAAAAGTGCCTATCAGATTGTTGTGGAGGAATTGCACCCTCACCGAACCAAGAGAGAAGCCAGAGCCATGGAATGCTACCAGGTTCCTGTCACATACCAAAATGCCATGAATGGGGGTGCACCGTACTACTTCGCTGCTGAACTACCCCCAGGGAATCTTCCTGAACCTGCCCCATTCACCGTGGGCGATAATAGGACCTATCAGGGCTTTTGGAACCCCCCTTTGGCTCCACGCAAAGGATACAACATCTATTTCCAGGCAATGAGCAGCGTGGAGAAGGTGAGCTTCCTTCGAGATTTTGCTTTTTCACTGACCCGAGGAAAAGCTGCTGTTGAATTTTATAAATACTCAGTAACATTTGTCAGGTGAAAAAAATAAAAAGTACGAAACAATCGGTGTGTAGCGGGTGTGTTGTTTCTGTTCCCAGCAACATGCACAGTTTGGGGCCTACTGTAGGGCTGGGGCTTCATGCCAGTTACATCGCACAGCATTCCTGTTTCCTAGTAACTGCTTCTCCTTGAGCCCTCTTCAGGAAAGCCCACAAGGGCAATTGTGAGTAAAATGATTTGAAAAGGTGGGTGTGCTGCTGCCGGGACTCCAGCCCCAGTAAATATGGAGCATTGTTCTGTCTTCTTTGCTCAATAGTGGCACGCTTCAGAAGATTAAATTTACTGCAGGATAAACAGAATGCGTGTTCCACAGCAGGCTAATAAACCCTTATAAACTTTTCAGGGGTTACAAGCCAAATAGTAAATAACTAGTAACAGTCCTCTGATTACAAAGTAATACGGTGCCTGTGGTATATCGTGACAAAACCGAAACAGAAGGCAGCCTGGCAAGGGTGGGATGCTGTGCAGTTAAAGAAGTCTGTTTTCCGTCTCCCTGGCTGCCCTTCTTTTTCCCATTCTGGACACAGTTGTTTTTGAACACTGCCATGGATCCCAAATGAGTATTGAAGAGGGAAACACAACAGGAAGTTAGAAACTACCAGTGGTTCCATACGTGGGGAAATAACCTGGCCTTTCATATCTCATGCTGTTCTCTTGAAAGATTTTCTTTCCTAAAGCATATTTTTTTAATTAATTAATTTATTTATTTATTTTTGCATGGAGGTGTAGAAAAAAAATGTTGAGAGTAGAAACCTTTTACAACTTAAAATTCAATAGAAGAATGACATTTTCACGTACTTGTAGCTATATAGGAAATTGCTGTATTGGGGTAATTGAGTTCCTGACGTGGGTACCTGGCAGATGTGAAATATGTGCTGTCCTATGGCAAAAGCCGTATTATATCTTGGAATAGTTTCATTGGAAGATATAACAATCCATTTGCATTTCTGTAAGGGGCCCTGGGAACTTAGGGTACTGACTGGCTGCTTTTGAATGAAAGCTTTATCTTTGTGCTTACCTGCATGGCTGGTTTACAGTATATGGAAAGAAAAATGCCACAGCATCTTCTAAGATGTACTTCAAAGCCAGAGGCTGCTCATGTTTTAAAATGCTCTTCTCATCTTCTAGTTTATTTTTACCTAAGTGGGAGTTGGCTGCCCACTTCCCACCCACACATCATTCCATGCCACTACCATGATGGGACTGCTCAAAAAAGAGACAACCATGGAAGTTTTATTCCATTCTGGGTATAAAGTAGTATGGTTCTGTGTTTGGGTATTCATCTTTAGAAAGGTGAGAGATTCCAGATTAACTTTTGTTACTTGGTCTGTGGTATGAGAGAAGTGTTAATGAATGTCTGTTACTTACAAAGAATTTCCTCTGGCACTCTTTAAAAGCTTTGATATGAATTTTCTCTTCTAATTGCTAATATGTCTACATGTGGTTTAATCAAAGTACAGAGTAGCAAGAATATATTTCACAGTTATCTTGGAAAAAAGTTTTAAAATTGACATGGCTCCTATCAGCAGAGGCTGGTAATCCTGATAGACTTAACAGCAATTGCTTTTAGGAAATCAAAGTCCCTTTGAGCCTTTATGGGAATGTGAAACAGTTTCTTGGAGCTTACTAGGAAGGCTTCAGGTCACAATTAAGTAATAGAAGTGCAGATTTTCATTTTTAATTACTAATTTCCCCCTCAATGCTTTATTTTGTTTAATTTAAAAATAATAAATGCCTAAGAGAAAAGTATATAAAGTCTTGGTTTATCAATCTATAGAACTGCTCAAGATGGAGTTACAAATACACCTTGAAAACAAATAGCCTCTGTTTTGTTCACTGTCTTTAACATCTAGAGGAGGAAAATAATCCCACCAAGAAATATTTAATCTGTAACAACTAGATTAAAAAGGAAAAAAGAACAGATAAAATATGCTGTAACTGTGATGCAATTTTTTGATGATCTTTCTAACTTTCATCATTTAGCTCTTTAGTCATGCTGGGATCCAAGTGAAAGTATGTAATGTTGAGCTTTGGTCTGAGTCTACAGCTATGAGGTGAAAATGAAATTTATATTTGGGGGACTTCCCTGGTGGTGCAGTGGATGAGACTCCGTGCTCCCAATGCAGGGGGGCCTGGATTCGATCCCTGGTCAGGCAACTAGATCCCACATGCCTGTCGCAACTAAGAGTTCGCATGCCACAGCTAAGGAGGCTACATACCTCAAATAAGGAGCCCTGGAGCCGCAACTAAGGAGCCAGCACTCCACAACTAGGGAGCCCTCCTGCTGCAACTAAGACCTGGTGCAACCAAATAAATAAATAAATATTTTTTAAAAAAAGAAATTTATATTTGGGTCTGATTTGTATTAGCTTTGCAAATACATTTTTCTTTCTGATCGTTCAGAAAGTACAATAAATGCAAATAGAATGGTATACTGCTTGTCCCAGACAAGATAGCCTGTTTCATTACAAGGTGAAGACAGATACCTACACCTTTAGAAAATACTAAAATTTTTAAGTTATTTTAGATTTTTTTTAAAGTCTCTGCATGAACATAAATAAAAAATCATGTCCTTAATACCGCTATTCTTTATAAACCTGTTTTGTAACCCCAGATTGATCTTCATACTAGTTATAGTTTATGAAATATCTATACCTGACCATTTTCTTTTTTTTTTTTTTTTACTCCCTCAGGAAACTAAAACCCAGTGTGTAAGAATTGCTACCAAAGGTAAGAGGTTTGCTTTTTTTTTTCCCCAAATTCCATTCACCAACTTTCTAAAATGAAAGAGCTTTGTTCCCAGTTTCAGGGCTAATTAAATGTGGCACGTCTATTACAGAGTATTTGTAGTAGGGCCTAGTTAAACTGCCAGCCAAGTTCTCTGACTCACTTGGGTGTCTTTAACATGTAATGGAGTGATACTTTCCATCCTCTAGTATTTGACTGGAGGAATCTTGTTCTGAGAATAGGAAAGATTTAGAAAACTTTAGAAGGACTTGTTTCTGCCATTTATTAGTATCTGAAAGGTCTTGTGCTGCTGATCAGCCAACATATTAGGAAAAGCTCAGCAATATCAGCTGAAAATAGCATATTCCTTATTTAAAAACCTCTGTTACTTTCTGTGGTAGACAATCAAACACAAAAAGATGGAGCTGGTCTAGGCATATGCAAGGGTATGGACAGAGACGGGTCCATATTGCTAGTGCAGTTTGATTGAAGATGCTTTACTTTTTTTTATCTAAAAAATTTTTTTAATCCAACTGATGCCAAGAAATTAGATCTGGGAACAGCCAAGACTTCTCCTCCTTATATTGCATATTATAGTTTAGTTGCCTTGTTTCTTTAAGAGAAAACATTTTCATCTTTGAATGAATATTTAGAGTTCAGAGTGGGAGAAAGTCTCCTGCATTCACAATGTTTATAATCTTTCACTTAAGAGTTATTTGGCTGTGCCAGCAAGGGAGAGAGAGCTACTTGGTGTATGTATTCTAGCAAGAGAAATGAGAAAAAGCTGTTCGTATGCAGAGGTGGGGCTCCGCAGAGGGTTGGTGCTTTGGGTGGTTTGCTGCCAGAATTAGTATTAGGCCCCCATTCATGAGCAGTAGTTGATTCATTTGGAGTAAAAATGAATGGCCATATTCTGTTTGTGCTGGCATCTTTCCTTTCATCATTTTTCTCCATCTAATCATCAATCTGCTCAATTAAGCATTTGTTTTATACTCTTGATTTGTAAAGGCAATAACAAAAGACTTCCCTTGACTCATGAGGAGTAATAAAAAAGCTTCACAGAAGAGAAAAAATATACACTTTTTCAATTCAAATACTAAGATTCCTCGTGATATTTTAAACAATAAAGCAATCCTAAATGAAGGAAAAGAGAAAGTATATACAGATGCATATAATGTATAGGCATTTATTTTATTTTAAAAACTTGGCATATGGATCAAGAATTAAAGTTGACATTTTTAGAAGATAATAGCAGAAGGCATTTAGGACCTATGCTTTTCCGGATTTGAAATAGAACCAGAAATGTAAAATGGTCTCATGTCAGCCTGCGAGAAGTTTTTTAGATATGGATAAATGATTCTAAAATTTAAAATTTTCTTATTCGGCTATTTAATTATTTGCATTTACATGAGCTTAAGTGTCATGTTGTCCCACGCTCAATACAAATAAAATTATGATGACAAATATCATATTATATTTTGACTGCAGGAGAGCTGGGATTATGGAAATTAGATTTACCATGTGGCATAGAATATTTGCCAGAAACTCAGAGGTAGTAAGATAGGGAGCATTTGTGGAAGTTTCTTCTTTGCCTAATAATCTAGCCCTGCTGTACTTCTGGGTCTCAGGTTGACAGCGTGGTTTACTGCGTGAAAGAAATCTGGCCTCAGACTATCTGGGTTCAAATCCTGACTTTGCCCCTTCTTACTGTTATTTAAAGTTGGGCAAAATGTTTAACCTCTCATTCTAAAAATAAGAATGATAGGGCTTCCCTGGTGGCGTAGTGGTTGAGAGTCCGCCTGCCGATGCAGGGGACACGGGTTCGTGCCCCGATCCGGGAAGATCCCACATGCTGCGGAGCACCTGGGCCCGTGAGCCATGGCCGCTGAGCCTGCGTGTCCGGAGCCTGTGCTCCGCAACGGGAGAGGCCACAACAGTGAGAGGCCCGCGTACCAAAAAAAAAAAAAAAAAAAGAATGATAAGAGTACCTACCCCTTACTAGTATTGTGAAGATTAAAATAATTTATATGTACAAAATGCCTGAATAGTACCTAGTATACTATAACTATCAGTTAAGAGTTAACTGCTGTTTTATCATCACCATAATTATCATAATCCTTTCGTACCTTGCTTCAGAAGGACATAATCTGTGTTATGTAGTAATGAAAGAAATAAAAATGAAACTAAGTTTTCGTGATAGAGATTACTTGGGGAAAAAGTAAGGGGTTTTGTTTTTATTTTTTATTTGTTTATTTTTAATATATTTCTATCCAGATCTAATGTAATGCCTTCTCTGGACACTTAGCATTTTTCTACATAGAAAAAAAAACACATTATTAAGGTAAAATTACTTTTTGCCTGACTATGTTTTAAACTAACAACATACAAGTATGGTCAGCTTTCATACTAAAAATTTTCAGTATGAAAATTAAAACATTTCTGGCAGGGCATGTTGAAGATACACTTATTAAATGACATAACCATATTGACTAGGAAGGGAAGAAGGAACCTTCTGGGCAAGGAATGATTCAATATTTCACAGGTGTCTAGTATACGTAGGCAAAAACCTATTAAACTGTATACTTAAAATGTGTGCACTGGGGCTTCCCTGGTGGAGCAGTGGTTAAGAATCCGCCTGCCAACACAGGGGACACGGGTTCAAGCCCTGGTCGGGGAGGATCCCACATGCCCCGGAGCAGCTAGGCCCCTGCACCACAACTACTAAGTCTGCGCTCTAGAGCCCGTGCGCCACAACTACTGAGCCCATGTGCCACAACTACTGAAGCCTGCGTGCCTAGAGTCTGTCCTCCTCAACAAGACAGGCCACTGCAATGAGAAGCCCGTGCACCGCAACGAAGAGTAGCCCCCACTCGCCGTAACCAGGGAAAGCCCGCGCACAGCAACAAAGACCCAACACAGCCAAAAATAAATTAAAATATAATAAATAAATTTTTTTTAAATGTGTGCACTGTACTGACTTAGGGCACTGGAAATTCTTGTGGGAAATGTGAAAGAATTTAAAAGCCAAGAACAAGTAGCCCACACACTAAAATAGCATGATCATTTTGAAAATTTTTTGACTTGTGAAAATTATTCTAAAAAATTTCCAATGTAATGGATTGCTTCCTGCCTTCTTGGAAGTCACACCTGTTGGTAGCCAACACATAAAGAGAATACAGACATTGACTTGACTGGTAAAGAAAACATATGAATAATCAACGTCATAAGGTCTAAAATAAATAGTGATGTGAATATATATTATGAGACAAAAGAAGCGTTCTGGGAGTTAGGTTCATTGCAGTTGGGATCATTGGTCCTGCTCTCTGACTCCCATTTAGTTAAGAAGTCCCTGAGAAGACATGTGTCAGGAATGGAGTGGAAAGGTTAATCTAAATTATACTGGAAATCATGAAAGTCATACCGTTTATACAATAGCATATCCAAACCCAAAATTGTAAACATACAAAAAGGAATTTAGTCCGCTGCTATCTTTGGAAAGCAAAAAGGAGAATAAGTCTCAGGAAAGGATTCTGTCGTACATCAAGAAAAAGGGCCAAGCTTGGAAAGTCACTTGTCCAGTGAAGAGCATCGTGCAACTTGCATGCTCAACATGTATAGGTACAAGTCTCTCTGACCACTGAAAGAACACTGTTTAGACTGATATCAGTTTGCTTTATGTCTTTTTACATATAATTTATAACAATGCTCAAAACTGGTATACACACACAAAATTATTTGTAAATTAGCAGCTAAGAATCTTGTGCCATGGTACCATAAAGAATGTATACCACTATAACTTTATTCTTTTCTCAAGGAAAATATTCAGTGAGTGATATTTTAATGGTTAGATTTAAATATGAAAATATTATATGATTATAATAGAAATTACTCAATGGGTTTTCAAAAGTATTTCTCAGGAAATATGCTTTATCCATATTAAACTAACGAGATGTATTTCAATTGAATTTTTATTTTATCTTGGTCAATAATATCTCGCATATTATGTCATTTAAAGTGTTCTCAATATATAAATAATCATTTATGGAACCACATACTCAATTTACATAAAATTATTCTATAAGCAAGCAAGCATTGGTAAGTAATCAAGATATCAAATAATTCCCTAGAATAAAACTAAGAAATAAGACCAATAGTATATGAAATTGAAAGTATTATAATCTGTTTATATAAGTAGTTTACATTTTGAAACTATTTTGATTGTGTCCAATTTCCCCTCATGTTCATTTCTGGGTTTTTTTAGAAGAAAACTGATAATTTAAAATTTTAATTTCGATGGAGGTCCCTATGTTGGTAAAATCTGTCCATTTCCAATAAAAGCTATCAAGTTTAATAGAACAGAAAAGTGTAATATAAGTAAATTTATTTGAACATAGCATTTAAGGTGAAAAAGAGGATTTTTTCCTTAAGCTAATGAAATACAGCTACTTTTTATGTTGTGACAAACCCTTAAGTTTTCAAGTCAAGAATGGATTTTATTCCAAATCTCCATTTGTAAATAGTTTGCTTTGGCAAACTGCTGTTTGTCTACCCATTAACCATTCTTTGACTTCTTCCAATTTCATTTGGATATCAATATGCCAGTCATGTATTTAGCATTTATTTAATGCCTGTTTTACACCAAACAACATTCTAGGCCTTGGAGATAGAGCAGTAAATAAATATAGACAAAGCCCTAACTTCTATGAACTTAAATTCCAGTAGAGGGAAACAGACCAGACACAAATTCTTTGCCGAGAAATAAAGCAGTAAGTGAGGATAGGGAATGCTGGGACTTGTGTCTAGGGCATCGCTATTTTGTATACAGTTATCAGAGAAAGACACACTGGTGAGGTGAAGGAAATGAGAGAGGGACCCATGCAGGGGAGCAGCTTTCACGGCAGAAGGAACACACGCAGAGACCTTGAGGAGAAAGTACCTTCGCTGCTCAGGGGAGGTAGACTCAAGACGCAGGGGATGAATCAGATTGGTCTTAATTAGTGATTCTCAAACTTTAGCTCGAGTCAGAATTACCTGGAGGGCTTGTTAAAGCGGATTGTTGAGCCTCAGCTCCACAGTTTCTGAATCAGTAGTCCTGGAGAGGGGCTCAAGAATGTGCATTTCTCACAGGTTTGCAGCTGAGACTGATGCTATGGCTCAGGTGACTACACTTTGATAGTCACTGGTCTTCTAAGAAAATTTTTTCTTCCTGACTTTTGGAAGGAGAGATAGCAGAGACAACCCCCAACCCATCCATCTTATTTTGAGCATTATTTTGTAAGGATGTGATATTTAGAAAGTTGAGAACCAAATTGGTTAAAAAGAGGAGAACATTAAAGAAAACAAATAAGCCAACTCAAAGCCCTAACAACTCTGAGCTGAGATACCAATTGCTGGAACTCCTTAACTCCAAATATTGATGTGTGAAAAAAATAAATGTCCTTATTATCAAAACCACTACTGGTGGGTAATCTGTTACTTGCAGCAGGTAATGTCTGAACTGACATTTGATTTTTATTTCCCCTTAGGAATAATAATGAAAAATAGTAGTTTGGTTCCAAGATGAGGTATAAAGGACCAATTATTTCATGGAACGATTGGAAGAGAGCACTTAAACTCCATATAACTCAATCATTGACCTTTAAAAGTAGGGAATCTCCTGTTAGGTGTCAGTCTAGAATATTAGGAACCCGTTTGTTGCCTTGGAATAGGTACTTTGGTAGGATTATCCTTACTTGGTCCTCGAAGGAGCTGGAAAGGAGGAACCCACATGGTTCTTCTAGAAGCCATGGAAAGAAGAGAATTCCAAACACTAAAGCATGCATGTGTCCGTTCATCCATTCATTTAATATCAGCTTATTTATTCTTTTGATAAACCCAAAGTTGACCTGTGATTGTGAAAGGTGTTGGTTTAACTATTTTGTATATTCCCATCCTGGGAACGGTCTAAATCAGATCATTATTAATTCAGAATATTACTTATATTAAACAGTGATGATATAGGTCTTTGCCAACCCCTCGAAATATCTTGACTTCACTGCTAGCATGCATTTTAAACATGCATTCCAATATTAAGAAAAATTCGCTTGTTACAAAAGAGTAGGTGTGCATGGAAGATTTTATCCAATATATATGGAA